>NW_026575366.1:0-51945 GCF_028641065.1 Leucoraja erinaceus
GCAAAGAGTACCCGGAAGCCAGATGATTGGGAAACTTTCATAGGACAACAGAAGTACGAGGGGAAGCTGGCTAGGAATGTAGAGAAGGACAGTAAAAGCTTCTTTAGATATGTTAAGGGAAAAAGAATAGCAAAGTCAAATGTGGGTTCCTTGAAGGCAGTCACGAGTGAAATTATTATGGGGAACAAGGGAATAACAGAAAGGTTGAACAGGTACTTCGGATCTGTCTTCACTAAGGAAGACACAATCTCCCAGAAGTACTGGAGGACAGAGGATCCAAGGGGGTCGAGGAAATGAAATAATTTTTTGTTGGACGAGAAATAGTATTGGATAGGCTAATGTGACTGAAGGATGATAAATCCCATGGGCCTGATGGTCTGCATCCCAGGGTCTTCAGGGAGGTGGCTCTAGAAATAGTGGATGCATTGGTGATCATTTTCCAATGTTCAATAGATTCAGGATCAGTTCCTGTGGATTGGAGGATAGCTAATGTTATCCTACTTTTCAAGAAAGGAGCGAGAGAGAGAAAACGGGGAATTACAGACCAGTTAGGCCGACTTCAGTGGTGGGAAAGATGCTGGAGTTAATTATTAAAGAGGTAATAATGGGGCATTTGGATAGCAGTAAAATGATTAGTCCAAGTCAACATGGATTTATGATAGGGAAATCATGCTTGACTAATCTTCTGGAATTTTTTGAGGATGTGACAAGTAAAATGGATGAAGGGGAGCCAGTGGATGTAGTGTATCTAGACTTTCAGAAAGCCTTTGATAAGGTCCCGCACGGGAGACTGGTGACTAAAATTAGAGCACATGGTATTGGGGGTAGGGTGCTGACGTGGACAGAAAATTGGTTGACAGACAGGAAGCGAAGAGTAGGAGTGAACGGGTCCTTTTCAGAATGGCAGGCAGTGGCGAGTGGAGTGCTGCAACGCTTGGTGTTGCTCGGCTCCTCTATAATCTTTGTGTTAAAGTGTGAAGCCGGACTGGCCCCCGTCACGTGCGGGGGAACAACTCGGCGGTGGAGGGGAGGGAGCCTGCACTCGCCGCACCTGGCTCGCTGCATCTCACACACACTGTCTGCGAGGCTGCTGCTGCCTCAGCTGGAATGTTGCACCAGTGCCTCTGGACAAGTGTTTGGGCAGCAAAACCCGTCCCTCACGCTTGCTTCAGAGGGACGGAGTTGTGACTCCTCTCACTGTTTAAGGAGTGAGGTTCAAGCCAGTGATGGAAGTGCAGACACAGATACGCTCTGAGTGTGGGCTTGATGCTGCACAGAATGCAGCCGCTCTCAAACAGTCCCTGTGGCAACGTGAGACCGATGGGCTTTGGACAAATGTCAGTGGCCACATCCCAGGAGTTTAAAATCTTTGATCAATTTACCCCAATCTACATACTTGACCAGTGGCCGGTGGTGGGCCACATTCCTTCATAGAGATGAAGGAATATCCAGACCAGACTGATTTGTCACTTGACACATCAAGAAATGGTCATGGGGATAAAAACAAAATGCTGGAGTAACAGAGCTGGTCAGGCAGCATCTCTGGAGGAAAGGAATAGGTGACGTCTCGGGTCAGAACCCCGAGGGTATCATTGGTATAAACCAGCATCTGCAGTTCCTTCCGCCACACATGGCCATGGGGATATTTGTATGCCTGTCAATAATTGGTGTATTTGTGTACTCTGAGTAACCCTCTGTGTCAGCCCTCACAACAGTAATGTTGTAAGAAGGAACTGCAGATGCTGTTTTAGACCAAAGATAGACACAAAAAGCTGGAGTAACTCAGCTGGACAGGCAGCATCTCTGTAGGGAAGGAAAGGGTGGCGTTTCGGATCGAGATCCTTCATCAGACTGGGATGTTTTTAGACCTACCTTTGCATCACTGTCCCAGGAAAGTATTTTGAATAATCAGAGGTGTCTTGGCATCTACAGTATGTCCCCGTTGTGATTCAGCAAAGTTTACTTGTCAGCACTCAAAAAGTTAAATCTCAGTAGATCATTTTAGCACTTGACACGATAATTCATTGTTTGTGTAGAAAAGAAGTGCAGATGCTGGTTTAAATCGAAGGGAAACACAAAATGCTGGAGTAACTCAGCGGGTCAGGCAGCATCTCTGGAGAGAGGTAATAGGTGACGTTTTGGGTCGAGAACTTCTTCAGACTGATGTCAGGGGAGGGGGCGGGACAAAGAGAGAATGTAGTCGGAGACAGTAAGACTGGTGGGAGAACTGGGAAGGGGGAGGGGATGGAGAGGGACAGCAAGGGCTATCTGAAGTTAGAGAAGTCAATGTTCATACCGTTGGGGTGTAAACTACTCAAGCGAAATATGAGGTGCAGTTCCTCCAATTTGCGCTGGGCCTCACTCTGACAATGGTGGAAGCCCAGGACAGAAAGGTCAGATTGGGAATGGAAGACTGTTTGGGTCCTTGGATGGAGTCGAGGGGGGGGAGGTAAAGGGACAGGAGTTGAATCTCCTGCAGTTGCAGGGGAAAGTGCCTGGGAGGGGGTGGTTTGGGTGGGAAGGGACGAGTTGACCAGGGAATTTCAGAGGGAACGGTCTCTGTGGAATGCAGAAAGGGGTGGAGATGGGAAGATGTGGCCAGTAGTGGGATCCCGTTCATTGTTTATTGTTGCCTCTGTGTTTAAAGCCAATATAAACTCAATTTGGAGGATTTGTCCTGGTCCCTCAACACCTCCAAGCTGATCAAAAAGGCACAGCAGCGCCTTTACTTCCTGAGGAGGCTCAAGAAAGCCCACCTGTCCCCCCGGATCCTGACCAACTTTTACCGCTGTACCATAGAGAGTATCCTGACCACCTGCTTCACGGTATGGTACAGCAGCTGCACTGCTGCGGACAGGAAGGCACTACAACGGGTGGTGAAAACCGCGCAGCACATCACCGGTGCCCCGCTCCCTGCCATGGATGCCCTCCACCGAAAACGGTGTCTGAGACGGGCTGGGAAGATCATCAAAGACCCCTCACACCCCAACCATGGACTGTTTGCCCTCCTCCCATCAGGGAGGCGGTACAGGAGCCTCAGGTCACGTACTAGTAGGATGAGGAACAGCTTCTACAACTATACAATCACATTGCTGAACTCGGAGTCCCGCCGATAGATTTCTCCAGTCCCTCCGTCCCCATTGTTTAATTATTCTGTATTTTTTGATTATTCTGTATCTTCTCTCTTTCTATTTTTTTTTTTTTTTTTTAAAATTTCTTTGTGCACAACTGCTACGGACTGACGCAAAACTGCATTTCGTTGTACTCATACTTGTATTTGTGCGATGACATTAAAGTTGAATTGAATTGAATTGAATGTACTTTGTGTTGGGAGATTCTACCGAGAGGGACTTCATTAAAATGTTTCTCTTGACTTTTACATCAACCAGCTTCAGCCACTGAGTGACACCGTTCAAAGGTCACAACAGTAGCTGATTAGTTACATTTCTTCAGCAGTATTTCAAATTCAATACCACGAGGTTACGTTTTTATTTTCCAAAAAGGATATTTGATTCATTTGAGGGAGAGCAGGAACATTGGAGAGGTGAAAGATACCCAGGGAGATGGATTTGACTAAATAATGAAGGTAGTTTTGCCTAACAGCTGTGTGTTGTGGGGATTCTCTGAAACAGATGTCTACCGATTCAACCATTCAGCATTAAATTAGTTTCACACAGATTGAGGGACGGGTTTTGCTGCCCAAACACTTGTCCAGAGGCACTGGTGCAACATTCCAGCTGAGGCAGCAGCAGCCTCGCAGACAGTGTGTGTGAGATGCAGCGAGCCAGGTGCGGAGAGTGCAGGCTCCCTCCCCCCCACCGCCGAGTTGCTCCCCCGGCACGTGACGGGGGCCAGTCCGGCTTCACACTTGAACCGGCGCCATTCCCACGAGACACGACGTCACTTCTCGCGATGTTTGGGCGGCGCGGGACCGGGTCGTCGACGGACGTTTCGTTTCCCGCCGGAACGGCCCCTGTACCCGGGCTGCCCACAGTTACCCCCCTCACCTCACACCCACTTCCCGTCCCTCATCCCCTCCTCCTCTCCCCTCTACTACACAGTAGGGTGACCAAGAACTATGCCCCCCCCCCCCACCACACTTTCACAACTCTGCTTGCTACCCAGCCGTGTGGTTCCTGTCACGGAGTGACGACAACTGCTCCCCCCCCCACACACCCTCGCCAATCTCCCCCTCCCTCCATCCTCAAAACAATGACCAGAACTGCCTCTTCCTCTCCCCCTCAACACTCTCCCCTTCCCCTCCACTCACGGTGACCACAACTGCTCGCCATAAGCAGATAGCTCAGAGAAAGCAGGACAGAGGCAGGGAGGGAGCAACAGATGGATACGGATAAGATGCAGTGTCTGTCGAGCAGAGTCCCTCCAGCATGTTGTCCCAGCAAAGAATGAAAAACTGGAACTAGACAACTAGGCACAACTGTCTCAACATTTAAGAAACAGTTAGACGGGTACATGGATAGGCCAAGTTTGGAGGGATATGGACCAACTGCAGGCAGATGGGACGAGTAGCTGGGACATATTGGCTGGTGTGGGTAAGTTGGGCCAAAGGGCCTGTTTCCACACTATCACTAGCGATGTTACAAAATTTTGAGATTAAAAAAATCAAGTCTGTAATTCATCCCATCAGATAAAGCATAAAAAGTTTAATTTGACACCTAATTCACTTTCATATCTTCAGTATTAAAAAAGTTATGGCCATTTTCATACTCTGAAATTAGCATCTTGTTTCCTATTGCTTTTCCATTGACTTAACACAAAAGCTGTGATCGAGGAGAGTCAAAAGCCCATAACTTTCTTAAAAATTAAGAGAACAGAAATAATTTTTCAGTTATTATGGATTGCAGCATTCTGAAACAATTATGAAACAATCTTATTTAGATGACGAAATTAACGCATATAATTAGTTAGTTACCTAATTGCAGCTAATTACAAAATTCAATTACTGGATCTAAACATCTATCAATTTCTTAAAATAGATTAACATTTTTAAATAGCCAAAGTGTCCAAATAACATTCACACAAGAATTCACAATATAACATAATTGTTAAATCTCATTGTCATGGATTTGTAGGCCAAATGGTAGGAATTAAATGTTTAATACCTGTAAATTAATGGCTGTTTAAATCATCTTGCGAGTGGATTTTTCTGGAACGCGATAATTTGGAACGTTGCAGTTGCGATGAATTTAAACCCCATATTGGCAGGAAAAATACTGCCGGTTCGTATGGGGGGAAAATCACCGTTTCGCAATGTAAAATGTGAATTAAAGGCATCTTAAGGAGCACTTTTATGCATAAAATAAACAGTTTTCCTTTACCTGTCCCATACCTTAAATCTGTCCCCGTTGTCGGCGTTGACGGCTTTAGAAGCTGATTTAAAAATTACTCCAGCGCTGAACTTGTTGGGCGATTTAAAAAATATATACAGAACGGCCGTCGGAACAATTCTTCAGCAAAAGCTTGCACTCCAACAAAATATAAACCAGGACAAGATAGGAAAAAAACGCTTTTTAACCCTGCACCTACTCTCAAAGGCGCCAAAATCGCGCGCACGACCAGTGGCAGAACTGCAGCGCCACTGAAGGTAAGTATTGCAACATACCTACTATCACTCTATGACTTAGCACACATAACCTGTGGGGTAAGACAGCCAAGGCCGGGATTGGTGTAAGTTGTGGAATGCAATGGTGTGGATAGCATCTCAGGTAAATAGCTATTGCACAGTTTTGGATTTGCCAGAATTTCAGAATCTGCAATTTTTTTGCTTTACTCCATCCTGATTTGCAATCATTTAATGATGGTTCGCAGAATGATCCTGACCTGAAACATTACCCATCCTTTTTCTCCAGAGATGCTTCCTGACCTGAGTTACTCCAACATGTTGTGTCTATCTCTGGTACAAACCAGCATCTGCAGTTCCTTGTTTCTACTAATGATGGTCACGTTTTTTTATTCTCTTCATGTCCGATTTAATTTGTTTCCACTTCCTTTCAGAGTCGCCCTCTGTTTAAGTGCAGTGAAGGGATGGTGATGAACTGGTTGAAGACCAGTAGTGCAAATGTGGTGGAAGTGAATCAGTTGTGTCTTTATTGTCCCTCTGAATGTATGTTTTGGACGGTGGTTGGTGGTATGGAAGACCTTCGATTTTCCAGCATCTGCAGTTCCTTCTTAAACAGGTTGTTTCTGGTCATTATTTTAGTTTAGAGATACAGATTAAAAACAGCCCTTTCGGCCCAACGTGTCCACGCTGACCATCTATCACCCGTTCACACTAGTTCTGTATTATCCCACTTTCTTGTCCACCCCTTGCACACATGGGCAATTTATAGAGGCCAATTAACTAGCGATGTTCCACAACCTACCATCAGCGGCGCTGTAGATCTGCCACTGCCTATGCGGGCTATTCTGGAGGCTTTGGGGGTTTGGGGCGGGATTAAAATACAAGTTTGTATTGATTGTCGGAGAGGTATTTCCTCGGGCTGCTAGCTGATGAAGAAAAATCGTTTGCGCTTCCGTTCACGTTTTTTTTACTGGAAGTTTCCGTAATCAAATCTGATTCGTTGCACAACACAAAATCCAGTATTGCCTTTTCGCTAGTGGGCTCAACTGTGAGCTGCTCAAAGAAGTCATGTTGCGGGCATTGGACACATTCCTTCTCTTGGTATTCAGTACCAGCTTGTTTGAATCTTCCTTACTCTCAATGGATAAGCTTTTTCCATTGAGAGTAGGGAAGGTTCAAACAAGAGGACATGATTTGAGATTTAAGGGACAAAAGTTTAGGGGCAACATGAGGGGGAACTTCTTTACTCGGTAAGTGGTAGCTGTGTGGAATGAGTTTCCAGTGGAAGTGGTGGAGGCAGGTTTGTTTTTATCATTTAAAAATAAATTCTATAGCTATATGGACGGGAAAGGAATGAAGGGTTATGGGATGAGTGCAGGTAGATGGGACTAGGTGAGAGTGTACGGCACGGACTAGAAAGACCGAGATGGCCTGTTTTCGTGCTGTAATTGTTATATGGTTATATTATTTTCCCAGTGTACCTGCATATTGAAGTCCCTCATAACCACAGTAACGTCTGTCGAGGGTAGACCGTTCGTTATCGGAAAGGTGGATGTCAGGGAGGATGGTGAAGACATGATAAGGGTGTGGGTTTGGGTCAGAGGGTGCTGGGGAATGTACAGAGGTAGAGGTGAGGTCTGTGGGGGATGGTGAGGGTTCAGTGAACCGAGGGGGGCGTGAGGTCTAGTGTATGGGTGGGAGGTGGTTGGAGTAACCTGGTGCAAAGAAGAGGATGGGGATGACCCAGTGGAATCATTACTGAGGTGCCCCGTGGGGGGCCTGGTGCTGCAGCATATAAGCTGTGGGCCTGGTGCTGAGCCTGGAATTCAGGTGAGGTGACTGCTCTGGTCTATTTATGGGCGGTGGAGAGGCGAGGGTTGGCGGAGTCATTGGTGGAGGCCCGTGGGGGGCTGGAGATGGGATGGGATCGTGAGAGTGCTGGAGCCCATAGGTAACAGGTCTATCAGGGATGTTAGGATGAGTCGTGAGTGGGTGGGAGTGAAATGATGGAGGCTGTGAATATAGGGCTGGGGTCTGAAGCTGGAGCTTGGGGAGGGGGTAGGTCTGCCCCCGAATGTCAGGGTTTGTCTCGGGAAGCCAATGTTTGAGCTGTGTGTGTCGGGGGAGAGAAAGTTGAGGAAATCAGCACCTGGTCTGAAGAAGGGTCTCGACCCAAAACCACATTCCTTTTCTCCAAAGATGCTGCCTGACCCGCTGAATTACTCCAACTTTTGGTGTTTATCTTCGTCTTAAACCAGCATCTACAGTTCCTTCCTACAAACCTGGTTGTAGGCTAGTGGTCTGTAAATGTAGGCTAGTGGCCCAAAAAAATAGGTTTTCACTGGAGATTGTAGATCATCCTGTCAAAGTTCTGCATTGTAATTTAGGATCACCTCGAGATCCTGCCCATCCATTCGCAATGCTTCAGTCTGCTTCCTCTCCCTCTCTTCCTCTGAAGGGGTGATCTGTCCGTGTTGGTTTCCAAGCCCAAGATCACGAGAGACTGGGTCTGGTGGTGCTGGATGTGTTTGCTGACAGGTCTGTATTGATTTTCCCCTTGAATATTACTCTGGCGCTCTCCGTGAATTCCTAGGCTTCTGCCTGTTATGAAGTGTGATGAAGAGTATGAAGTGTGGCACTGTTTACGTTGATGTTTAATTGCATAGACTGCAGTTCCTAGTTTCTACGTGACTTTAAATATCACTGAAAGTGTGTTTTGGACAGTGGTCTGTGGTGCGCAACTATGTTGGTCTGTAAAAAGACTTTAGGAGCTAGTTTGTGGCCACCATTTTCTAATGCCAAGTTAAAATCAGTGGTGTCCATAAAGTCAATGTTTTGTTTGTTTGTGGTGGTTTCAACCTTGGTGGTGTGTATGAAAGATGTGAATGAATTCCTTTGACTGTTTCTGAATGTGACATTCTCAAATGTCGTCCAGTTCTCTGTGAAAAGACATTGATCGCCTGGGCCACTCCTAGACCACAACCTCGTCTAGTCTTTCAGGGTCAGCATTTTTCTCTGAGATATGTTTAACTGTTGTATGTTCCTGTCTGTTCTGTTTGTGGACGGGCCTTCGATGTCCATGTAAGTGTACGGCATCATGTGGCACAGTCAGGGAGTGTGACGTGGTCTGAAGTGGAGGTGCTGCTCTGCCAGTGGATTAAGAAAGGAGTCGATGTATTCTGCTGCCCGATAGGATTCACTACCACAGTCAAACACAATAGGCCTTCCTGGACGTATTTCCCCTGTCCGGGTGTTTGTGTATTTTGGAAGAATGTAGAATTTTCATGCCCATGGTTCAAAGGTTTCAAAAGTTTTTTATTGTCACGTGTACCAATTAAGGTACAGTGATATGTGAAGTATTCTCGTGTATTCTAATTGTTTCTGACAACGTGGAGTTAGTACGTTCTCCCTGTGACCTGCGTGGGTTTACTCCGGGAGGTTCCGGTTTCCTCCCACACTCTAGAGACGTACACGTATGATAATTGGCTTGGTATAAATGTTAATTGTCCCTTGTGTGTGTGTAGGATAGTGTTAGTATGCGGGGATCGCAGATTGTCGTTGGCCTGTTTCGCACTGTATAATGAACTGGATTTGATAAGGAAACTCGAGGTAGTGACCATAATATGATAAGTTTAAATCTACAATTTGAGAGGGAGAAGGAAATATCGGAAGTGTCAGTGTTACAATTGAACAAAGGGGACTATGGAGTTGTGAGGGAGGAGCTGAGCCAAAGTTGACTGGAAAGATACCCCAGCAGGGATGACAGTGGAACAACAATGGCAGGTATTTTTGGGACTAATACAGAAGGTGAAGAATCAGTTCATTCCAAAGAGGAAGAAAGATTCCAAGGGGAAAAGGGGCGACCATAGCTGATAAGGGAAGTCGTGGACAATATAAAAATAAAAGAGAAATAGAACGTAGCAATGATGAGCGGGAAGCCAGAGGATTGAGAAACGATTAAAGATCAACAGAAGATAACTAAAAAGGCAATACGTGGAGAAAAGATGAGGTACGAAGGTAAGCTAGCAAAGAATATAAAGGCGGATAGTAAAAGTTTCTTTGGGTATGTGAAGAGGAAAACATTAGTTAAGACCAAAGTTGGACCCTTGAGGACTGAAACAGGTGAATTTATATGGGGAATAAGGAAATGTCAGACAAGTTGAATAGGTATTTAAGAAGGAACTGCAGATGTTGGAAAATCAAAGGTACACAAAAATGCTGGAGAAACTCAGGGGGTGCAGCAGCATCTATGGAGCGAAGGAAATAGGCAACGTTTCGGGCCAAAACCCTTGTTGAATAGGTACTTTGAATCCATCTTCAGAAAGGAAGACACAAACAATCTCCTGATGTACTAGTGGCCAGAGGATGAAATAGCGGCACATTTAGATAGCAGTAACAGGATCGGTTCTTGTCAGCATGGATTTACGAAGGGGAAATGCTTAACTAATGCTTAACTAATCTTCTGGAATTTTTTGAGGATGTAACTGGGAAAATGGACACGCGAGAGCCAGTGGATGTGGTGTACCTAGATTTTCAGTAAGCATTTGCTAAGTGGGCAAAATTAGAGCACATGGTATTGGGGGTAGGTATTGGGGGTAGGGTACTGACATGGATAGAAAATTGGTTGGCAGACAGGAAACAAAGACAGGATACACAGTTCCCTTTCAGAATGGCAGGCAGTGACTAGTGGGTACCGCAAGGCTCGGTGCTGGGACCGCAGCTATTTACAGTGTAGGTTAATGATTTAGATGAAGGGTTTAAAAGTAACACTAGCAAATTTGCAGATGACACAAAGCTGGGTGGCCATGAACGTATTGAATGGCGGCGGTGGCTTGACGGGCCGAATGGCCTACTCCTGCACCTATTGTCTATCTCTAAACTAAACATATAAATGTGCCATGATTTGTTGAGACATTTTAAAATGTCTTCAATTTCCATTAGTGTTTGCTTATAGATGGGCTTTGTCAACTTAGTGTAGTGCTCTGTTTTACTTCATAGTCTGTGTGTCTCGAATAAGTATTGTTGTTTGTCCATGACAACTCTGTTCAATCAATCGATCAATCAACCTTTATTGTCATCTTGCAAGCAACAGTTGTACAATGCAAAATGAAAAGACGTTTCCCAGGGAATTCTGGAGCATCGTACATGAAATTTAAAACATTTCACACATAATAACACTAAAAATAATCCAGACCCTGATGGAACAGTATAAATAGTTAAAAGCAGGTAAGACAACAATGTTAAAATGCAGTAAAACCAATCATAAAAACGTCCGGGGCAGCTGATTTGAGTGGCCAGTGCCAGTTATTAAAGTGTCCGTGCCAAGCCGCAGAATCAGGTGACTGTGAATACAGAGTGACTGTTTAGCAGCCTCACAGCCTGTGGCAGGAAGCTGTTTAGCAGTCTTGTACTCCGGGCTTTGATGCTGCGATATCTCTTGCCTGATGGCAGGAGATCCAGGTTTATGTGGATGTGGTGCAGTTTGTCCTTAGCAATTCTCTGAGCTTTTTTCAGACAGCGGCTCTGGAACAGTTCTTGTACCGAGGGTAGGGAGACGCCAATGATCCTCTCTGCTCCCCTCACTAACCTCTGCAGAGCCTTCCTGTCCGAGCAGTTGCAGGTGGAGTACCACGTATTTATGCAGTACGTGAGTACAGACACCACCGTACCTCTGTAGAAAGTCCTGAGGATGTTGGTGGGGAGTGAGGCCTGTTTTAGTTTCCTCAGGAAGTGCAGTCGCTGATGGGCCCGTTTGACGGTCCCAGTGGTGTTCCTGGACCAGGTGAGGCTGTCTGTAATTTGCACACCGAGGAACTTTATGATCTCCACTCCCTCCACTGTGGTGCCACTGATGTTGAGGGGTGTATGCTTTGGCTGCGCCCTCCTGAAGTCGACAACCATCTCTTTTGTTTTGTCGACATTTAATTCTAGATTATTTTTGCCGCACCAGTCCACTAGTTGTTTTACTTCCTCCCTGTACATTGATTTGTCATCTCCGATGATGAGTCTCACCACTGTTGTGTCATCCGCGAATTTTATGATCTTATTGTCCCTGAATCTGGCAGCACAGTCATGTGTGTGCAATGTGAACAACAGCGGGCTGAGCACACAGCCTTGAGGGGAGCCGGTGCTCAGCGTGATCGAGCCTGAAGTGTTCTTGCCAACACGGACTGACTGCGGTCTCTCTGTCAGAAAGTCCAAGATCCAGTGACACAGGGTGGTGTTGAAGCCCAGCAGGGTAAGTTTCTCCACAAGTCTCTGTGGGATGATGGTGTTAAACGCTGAGCTGAAGTCAATGTACAGGATTCTGGCATATGTGTTTTTGTTTTCTAGATGCGTGAGTACTGTGTGCAGCATGGTAGAGATGGCATCCTCTGTTGAACGGTTGGGGCGATAGGCAAACGGGAGGCGGTCTAACGATGAGGGGAGGCTGGCAGTAATGTGGGGTTTCACCAGGCGTTCAAAACACTTCATTATGATTGGGGTCAGGGCGACAGGGCGGTAGTCATTTAGGCAGGCAACAACCCTTATCTGCTGGTTTGATGATAATTTCTCTGTTGT
Organism: Leucoraja erinaceus; assembly: GCF_028641065.1. Taxonomy (NCBI): domain Eukaryota; kingdom Metazoa; phylum Chordata; class Chondrichthyes; order Rajiformes; family Rajidae; genus Leucoraja; species Leucoraja erinaceus. The sequence continues at coordinate 12,143 of NW_026575366.1, forward strand.
CTTTCACCTCTCTTAGGATGTGGGTATTGAAGCCAAATTTACAGCTGAGGAGGAGAGCCAACATCTGGCTGATGGAGGGAAAAGACAAGGCCAGGTGAGCAAAGTTTTGTGAAAGTTGTTGTTTAATAGGAGCGGCACACTGGCGCAGCGATAGTTGCTGCCTCACAGAGCCAGAGACCCGGGTTTGATCCTGACTGCGGGTGCTTGTTTGTACTGAGTTTGTATTTTCTCCCATGACCTGTGTGGGTTTTCTCCGAGATTTCCGGTTTCTTCCCACAGTCCAAAGACGTACAGTTTGTAGGTTAATTGGCTTGGTGTATGTGCAAATTGTCCCTGGTGTGTGTACGATAGCGTTAATGTGGGGGGTGATCGCTGGTCGGCGCTGACTCTGTGGGCCGAAGGGCCTGTTTCCGCGTTGTATCTCTAAACATAGAAAATAGGTGCAGGAATTGGCCATTTGAGCCAGCACTTTCATTCAATATGATCAGTGCTGATCATCCAAAATCAGTACCCCATCTTGCTTTCTCCCCTTATCCCTTGATTCCATTAGCCCTAAGAGCTATATATAACTCTTGAATACATCCGGAGAATTGGCCTTCACTGCCTTTGTGACGGGGAATTCCACAGATTCATGACTGTGGGTGAAAAACCTTTTCCTCATCACAGTCTTAAATGGCATACCCCTTATTCTTAAACTGTGACCCCTCGATCTGGACTCCCGCAACATCAGGAACATTTTTCCTGCATCCAGCCGGTCCAATCCCTTAAGAATTTTATATTCTATAAGATTGCCTCTCATCCTTCTCAAGTGCCGGTCTCACTTGGCTGTCATTGGCGTCTCATTTACGAGTCATATGTAAAATAGGTCGACGCGTAAATCACTCGTCATCACAAGTAATCGTGTGTCAGCGCATCCGTCTGGTGCGCGTGACGTCATTAGAATACCCTGCTTCCCTATTCTGCATCATGACCATCATGGAAGAACTACAGATTTTATTGCTACAGCAACAACAGAGACGTCTGTTAGCAGCAGCCCTCATACTTATAGATCAGCCAGGCAGGAGTACAACAAGACAGGTTAGCAAGAAACCCAGGGAGAGGTCTGTGTGGACCAGGTACGTGCCGTGAGTGATTACTCAGGATAGGCAGTCAGTCGGCTTTTTAAAAAAATCTTAAACCGCGCATGTGTAGATTGGTCTCTCGTAAAAATAAAAATAAAGACAGTAACAATTCATTTTGCCCAAGGCTTCCAAGTCTCCTTCATTCTGAATTACTGAATGGGTGGGGGATGAATGTTGACGGCAGGTGGAGAGATGGTGGGAAAAACGGGAGCACACCGGGACAAGTTGAATCAGTTGTCATCTTATTAAATGACAATACTTGTTCAAGGGACCAATTGGGGGGAGAGTTCCTTTCACAGCGTGTGGAGAGTCTGGCCAGGGGTAAAGTTGCGGGGAGGGCAGGAGTGTTAAGAAGGAGGAGGTCGGGGATCATGCCAGTAACTCACCGCTGCCGCAGCGCTCCGGGCACGGAGCCACCGCATTGTGGCCGGGGAGGGGAGCAGCTCGGGTGGCTGCGAGCGGCCGCCGGGACCCGACAGCAGAACTGGCCGCCACTTCAGCGCCTTCTGCCGATCCGCTCACGTCTGGCAGTTCTCTCTGTCTGAACACCTCTCACCTGCCACTCGCCGACTTCGCTCATCAGCCGCTTCCCGAAAATTATTAAATTACGACTGCCGAGTAACCTTAATTAAATGCCCCCCCCCCTGTTGGTATGGTGAATGGTGGTGGGACCATGTCCTTTACTACTGCCGGGAACAGATAATGTAGGTCTGAGCAGCTTTTATGCTTTGGTGCTTCCTTTCCCGTGAACAGGGATAGCATGCATGTGACCCCTTCTGGTGAGTTATTAAAATTCAGGGGAAATGGGATGGGAATGAGTTGTGGTTTGGCTGAAGCACAGGCATAACAATCCGTTTGCCCCAAAGTCTTAGCCATATATCGCATCCACTCCAGCCAAGCATTCTCGTCTGCATACCCAGTTTCTATTTCTAGGGATTTTTTCTGGTCTTTTACAGAGATTATTTTGATCGCCTGCTCTTCTGGTTTTACGATCGCCGATGCGGGGTCTGGCTCTAGGGTGGCTTTAGGTTCGGTCCGGTCTCCCACCTCTAGTCTGAACTGACTGCACCTATCTTTGGCCAGCGCCATAGCAACGCATATGTAATAATTCCTCCGATCCTTTTTACTTATTTGTTTTATTGTTATGAATGTTTGCCAACCGGGGTGATGGTGTGGGGTAGGGGGTTTAATCAGAGACCACCTTTTCCCTTGTTCTGCATTCCTATCTTTATAACCCCCGTATTCTGAGTGTTGGAACACATAGGCTCATCCTGTGCAAGAGGCTCGACATACGTATGTCCCATCTGTGACGGCTCCCCGGTCTGCACACTTTCTCCCATGGTCTTGACAAGGGTCAATTCGGAATGTACTGGTCTCCCCCTCTTTCACCCAGATGACATATTCGCCTAGACCCCCGTATATCAGGCAGTTGACTATCAGTAATGACACAATTACAGCTGCCATTTGTGGGTGCAATCTGGAGGGAAAATTTCTCAGGGATCAATCGTTACTGAACCTATACAGGCCGTCAGCCGTCGTTGAATCCCTGCTCCTTCTCCCTTTGTTCCAAGGGGGTTTTTACCCTTTTGCAGTGTGTTACATGTACCCACGTTGGTCTTTCGGCGATCCTTACTGCGGTGGGTGGTGAGTAGCACTTGGAATGGCCCGTTCCACTGAGGGCTTGACCACTTTCCTCTTGATGATCTTGACGAATACCCAGTCTCCTGGTTCCAACTTTTTCGAGAGGTCCTCCTCTGTTGGTTCAGTGCATGTTATTCCCTTTAACATACGAGATTTGGTTATTAACATACTTTTCATGTAACTTGCCAACGTCTCGTCCTCAGCTACAGTTTCTGAGAACCTCTGTAGGATGGGATACTGAAGGGGTTTTCCATACAGCATTTCATATGGGGATATTCCCCTTACGCTTGGCAACATTTGCATATTTAGCATTACCAGTGGAAGGCAATCTATCCATGTGAATCCAGTCTCAGCCATTGCCTTTCTTAATTTGCTTTTTATAGTCCCATTGGTCCTTTCCACCAGCCCTGCCGATTGGGGATGGTAGGAACAATGGTGTTTTACTTGTATGTTTAGGGTTTGTGTTAAGTTCTCTATTATTTAATTCACAAAATGATTATATAATTATCACTATAGATCCTTTCTGGGATTCCAAACCTTGGTATGATGTCCCGAAGGAGAGCCTTTGCCAGTGTCAACGCATCCGCATTGGCAGAGGGAAAAACATCAATAATCACTAAACAGTATTTCTTTCCTTGCAAGGGGCTCAATTCAATAAAATACATATTTAAAATTTGAAATGGGTATTTAGGTTGTGGACCTTTCCCTGGTTTCTGTTTCACTCCCCCCTGTGGATTGTACCTGGCATATATCTCACATCTCACAATATCTTTTGGCATAACTAGTGAATCCCTATGTCTTGAATACTTTTTCGATTATTTGTATCATTCCTCCTGTTGAGACATGGGTTACCCCGTGACTCATTATACACGCATACCGAAATAGAGATTTTGGGAGTATCAGGCGTCCGTCCTTGTGTCTCCACATTCTGTCGTCCTGCTACCCACCTTCTGTGTTCCACTTGTGCTTTTCTGTTGGTGGCGCCGCATTTTGCATGTTTGAAAGGACTTCATGGTCCACCTCCTGTATTTCTAGTCCCATCACCTCTTCCTCTCTCACTCCTCCTTGGGCTGCTTCCTTTGCCGCGGTGTCTGCTCTGCGGTTTCCATTACTAATTGGATCTTTTCCTTTAGTGTGGGCCGCACACTTGCAGATGGCTATGGCTTTTGGTAGCAGGACTGCGTCCAACAGGTGGAGAATGAGGTCTTTATGCAGGATCGGTTTACCCGTGGAGGTGACCATCCCTCTATTTCCCCATTGAGCGGCGAAGACGTGTACCGTCGAGAAGGCGTGTGCGCTGTCCATATAGATATTTATTCTCTTTCCTTTCCCCATCTTGCATGCTTCGATGAGGGCCACTAATTCGGCGGCTTACGCCGAGTAGTGGGCTGGTAATGGTTGTGCCTTCAATGTCTTGGTGTTGGTGACTACTGCGTAACCAGACTGGTTAATTCCTGTCTCATTCTTTTTGCTGGATCCATCAACATACAGGGTTAAGTCCGGGTTTCCCAGTGCCACGTCCTTCAGATCTGGTCTTGGCATCATTAATTTATCCGTCTCATCCAGGCAGTTATGTGGCTCCCCGTCTTCCTCAGTTGGCATCAGCGTGGCTGGATTTAGAGTCGTACATCGTTCGATCGTCAGGTTAGGTTGTGACAGCAGGATGGCCATGCAGGACAGATGTCGTGCTGGCGACAAGTATGATATCTTTTGTTGTAATAATAGAATCGACACAGCATGGGGTACTTTTAACACCATTGGTCGATACAAAACGATTGTGGCGGAGGCTTGTACCGCCAGCGCTGCTGCTATTACTGCTTGGAGGCACGTTGGTAGAGCCCGAGCAACTTGGTCCAGTTTGGTCGAGTAATATGCTATTGGTCTCAGCTTTCCTCCATGCACCTGCAAGAGGACGGATGTCATGTATCCATTTTTACTGTCGACAGTTTGGATGAATGTTTTCTCTGAGTTTGGCAGGGCTAGTACTGTGGATGATACCAGTGCTCTGTTTACCTGTTCGAAGGCTTGCTCCCCTTCCCATGTCCATGTTATCTTTTCCCTCACCACCATAGGTTGATGATAGATACGATCTAGCAGTGGTCCGGTCATGTCTGGGCGTGTTGCATGGGGAATCTTCACAAGGAATTATAACCCCTTTTTCCCTTAGTGCTTTGAATATTGGCCGTATTCCCTCAATGGCCTCTTTTCTCAGGGGGTATTGTCTTTGGTATGGTCGGTGGGACGTTCGTGGGGTCACTCGTATGGGGCTGACTCCTTTAATCAGTCCCAAATCGGATGGTCCTGTCGACCATAGTTCCATCGGAAGGGGTGCTATCAGTTCCTCCTCTTGGTCTGTGAGGATCAGAGCCCATTGTCCCCCTTCCTCATCCAATCATCCCCTTCCTTCAGTTAGGTGGACCCCTTTCATTCCCCTCGTTGTCCAATTCACCGTGCGGGTGAATATTTTTGTAGCGTCCCCTCGGAACACCTGTTTTCCTTCATCCACAGCTTCTGTTCTGCTTCCCCTTTTGCCACCAGCTCCCCCAAGTATCTCCATCTCCCTCCTTGTTTCTTGGAGACTGACACATGTGGCCGGGAGGGATATCCCCTGAATAACTCATAGTCCTGTTTACTCAATTTGACAGCGGCGGCTGCGTTCCCTTGTCCGTCCCAGTACGGGCAGGTCAGTGTCACAGTGGAACATGGTTCTTTCATGAACTTTTTCTCATAATTTTTATCTGGCCCCGTGGTATATTTAAACCACATCGTACAATGCAATTCTCCAGGTCTATGTAAGATAGTTTCTGGAGGAGTTTTTCCCTTTACTTCTCTAATCAATTCGTCCGCTATTGCCACCGGTCCGTTATTTGCCAGGTCTATGGTGTAATAATAGTGGGGTTCGCCTGCCCCTTCTTGGACCATTATGTCTGCATTGCCTGGTGCTAGACGTACCGCCCTCATTCCTTGTGCCATGGGCATGACACCTATTTTCAGTCCCATCATAACATCTCTCCCCAAGAGGTTTACTGGAAATGTGGCGGACACTAGTACCTGCTCTTCCCATTTGTCGTTGGACAGGGGTTCTTTGAAATGTAATGGTTCAGTCGGGTATTCTACATTGGTGTGTCCGGTGGCGGACTTGACTGTTATTGAATCTTTGGAATAGACCATTCCCGGGGGCTCGTTGTCTTTTGTGATAACTGTCTTGCATGCTCCGCTATCACACAAGAAGGTTAATTTCTTTCCACGAACATTTAAACTTATTGTTGGTTTCACAAAATCTCGCAAGACAAGCAATATACATTCCAGATCCAATACATGGAGGGTGCCTGAGTCGGAGGGTGTGTCATGATTGGATTCAGAATCTGAATCTTTGTCCTCTATCTCTACCCAACCCCTTGGCTAACTTCCGTCAGTCATGCTTGTTCTCGGGCGCGGGGTCTTGGGTCTCCCTCCTCACCCCCTTCTGCGGGACCCCTTTTCGCCTGTGGGCAGTCTCGAGCCCAATGGTCGAAGTTTCCCACATACGAAACATCCATTTCCTTTAGGGGTTCTCCCCCCCCCCCCCCTGCCCCTTCCTCGGCCTCTACCTCGCCCCCTCGGGTTTCCCCTTTGTTGGTAGTATGCTGAGACCATATTATCGTCCATCACGTCTGCCAGATAGACATTTTTTTGTTGTTTTCTTATCTGTTTATGTTTTCCTCGGCATTGACCGCCCAATCTCTTAAGTCGTTCAATGCCTTTGTATACAATCCCACCATTTAAACGATAACTGACAACCAGGTTTCCAAAATCACGCTGTCACCTTGCAAAACTGTCTCATAGATGGGGAATGCCCTCTACGGCCCTTTTTACATCAGTCGGTAGTCCTGAGGCTTCCCCTTCTCCCACTGGTGGCGAGGCCACTCCTCCTCCTGTATATGGGGGGGGGGGGGGGCACTTGCCATCCCAAGTGGTGGTGCTGGTGTAGCCGACGGTGATCGGTAGAATATTTCATTGTCTCCTTTCTGTAGAGGTGGGTGCCTCCGTCTTTTTCTCATTCTGGCCTTGCCGTATCAGATTCTCGCCTCTTGGTACCCTAATTTCTCCTTGTCTGTCCGCTGTTGAGTGGCAACTCTTGCAATGGCAGACATTAGTTTACAACAATCATCAACAAGTAACTTACCACAAAAATCTTACCACATGTTTAAGTACTTACAATTACGCTTACTTTGTATAAACATACATTTCTCATCTCCTTCATAATCCTTTGAGTTTGTCGAGCACATTCTGATTCCCTCCTCGAGACTTACGACTATACTTTTTCCCTGTCAAGTCCAACGACTCTGAAGTCCCAGACTTCTTATCTTTGGCGACCCTGTCGCCGGAGTAGTCCTAGTACTCTCTCCAATTGTCCCCGACAATTCTGTACGTCGTCTCCGGTCTCCGAGGAGGGTAACAAAATACAACTCGGCAAAGTCAAAATTACAACCCGGGGGCCCCTCCTACGGAACATTCAGGTTTATCTCGGCTGGTGTATGTTGGACCCCGTCACTCTGCCCCCACCTTCCACAAATCCTTAAAGTGAGCGCTCTTGGTTTCCTGGAGGAAGGCAACAGAGGTATTGGGGCCCCACGTTGGGCGGCAATTATGTTAGAAATATTTTTCCCCACTACACCAGCAACATTATTAAAGATGGAACCTGAATGTTTATGCTCAAATAAATCAAAGAGTCAGAAAATCTCTGCAATAGCTTTACTTGTCACCATGGTGAGAGAAAGACCCAACAAATGCCGGTGCTATTTCTGACTGACAATACAGAGAATTCACACATATCTTTATACTCATAAACAGCCGTAAAACACATGGTTAGTAATTTTCCATTACATGAATGAAGGTTAGGGAGGCAGGGAGTTTATAGGGAGGAGACCATCTGCCAAAGTAAAAAATAAGACCTTATTGTTTGGAAACACATATACAGGATGATAGCATTATCAAGGAATGTCATAAGGATGAGAACAGTGCTTATCTATGTTCTCTCAGCTACTGCAAGGCCGATTTGTGATCCATTCTGCCGGGTTACTGCAAAAGCTTGTTTTTACTACATGCTAACATCTTTAAAGCGTTAATTAAAGGTACAATCCTGATAGCTATAGGAATGAATTTTTCTATCTGGAGGATAAATGCGTGGATGAGGGACTGGTGCAGTGGGTATGGATTCAAGTTTCTGGATCATTGGGACCTCTTTTGGGGAAGGTGCGACCTGTACAGAAAGGACGGGTTGCACTTGAACTCAAGGGGGACCAATATCCTGGCGGGGAGATTTGCAAAGGCTACTGGGGAGACTTTAAACTAGTATGGTTGGGGGGAGGGACTCAAATTGGGAAAGCTAGCAGTCAGTGTGTGAAGCAGGGGGCAGAGAATGGTAGCACTCTGACCCAAAATGTAGGGGAGAGAGAAGAAAAGAAAATAATCAGAGAATAAGAGAGGGTGGGTTTCTTAAATGTGTATATTTTAATGCTAGGAGCATTGTAAGAAAAGTGGATGAACTTAGAGCCTGGATTGACACCTGGAAGTATGATGTTGTGGCGATCAGTGAAACATGGTTGCAGGAGGGCTGTGATTGGAAATTAAATATTCCAGGATTTCGTTGCTTCAGGTGTGATAGAATTGGAGGGGCAAGAGGTGGAGGTGTTGCATTGCTTATCAGGGAAGATATTACAGCAGTGCTTTGGCAGGATAGATTAGAGGGCTCGTCTAGGGAGGCTATTTGGGTGGAACTGAGAAATGGGAAAGGGGTAGCAACACTTATAGGGGTGTATTATAGACCGCCAAATGGGGAGCGAGAATTGGAAGAACAAATATGTAAGGAGATTGCAGATATTAGTAGTAAGCACAAGGTAGTGATTGTGGGAGATTTCAATTTTCCACACATAGACTGGGAAACACATTCTGTAAATGGGCTGGATGGTTTGGAGTTTGTAAAATGTGTGCAGGATAGTTTTTTTTTTTGCAACAATACATAGAAGTACCTACTAGAGAAGGGGCGGTACTGGACCTCCTGTTAGGAAATGAGATGGGTCAGGTGGCAGAGGTATGCGTTGGGGAACAGTTCGGGTCCAGTGATCACAATACCATAAGTTTCAATATAATTATGGAGAGGGACAAAACTGGACCTAGGGTTGAGATTTTTGATTGGAGAAAGGCTAACTTTGAGGAGATGCGAAAGGATTTAAAAGGAGTAAATTGGGACAGTTTGTTTTATGGGAAAGATGTGGAAGAGAAATGGAGTACATTTAAAGGTGAAATTTTAAGAGTACAGAATCTTTATGTCCCTGTTCGGTTGAAAGGAAATCGTAAAAATTGTAAAGAGCCATGGTTTTCAAGGGAAATTGGACACTTGGTTCGGAAAAAAAGGGAGATCTACAATAATTATAGGCAGCATGGAGTAAATGAGGTGCTTGAGGAGTATAAAGAATGTAAAAAGGATCTTAAGAAAGAAATTAGAAAAGCTAAAAGAAGATATGAGGTTGCTTTGGCAAGTAAGGTAAAAGTAAATCCGAAGGGTTTCTACCGCTATATTAATAGCAAAAGGATAACGAGGGATAAAATTGGTCCATTAGAGAGTCAGAGTGGACAACTATCTGCAGAGCCAAAAGAGATGGGGGAGATATTGAACAGTTTCTTTTCTTCGGTATTCACCAAGGAGAAGGATATTGAATTATGTGAGGTAAGGGAAACAAGTAGAGTAGCTATGGAAACTATGAGGATCAAAGAAGAGGAAGTACTGACACTTTTGAGAAATATAAAAGTGGATAAGTCTCCAGGTCCGGACAGGATATTCCCTAGGACATTGAGGGAAGTTAGTGTAGAAATAGCAGGGGCTATGGCAGAAATATTTCAAATGTCATTAGAAACGGGAATAGTGCCGGAGGATTGGCGTACTGCGCTTGTTGTTCCATTGTTTAAAAAGGGGTCTAAGAGTAAACCTAGCAATTATAGACCTGTTAGTTTGACATCAGTGGTGGGCAAATTAATGGAAAGAATACTTAGAGATAATATATATAAGCATCTGGATAAACAGGGTCTGATTAGGAACAGTCAACATGGATTTGTGCCTGGAAGGTCTTGTTTAACTAATCTTCTTGAATTTTTTGAAGATGTTACACGGGAAATTGATGAGGGTAACGCAGTGGATGTTGTGTATATGGACTTCAGTAAGGCCTTTGACAAGGTTCCTCATGGAAGGTTGGTTAAGAAGGTTCAATGGTTGGGTATTAATGGTGGAGTAGCAAGATGGATTCAACAGTGGCTGAATGGGAGATGCCAGAGAGTAATGGTGGATGGTTGTTTGTCAGGTTGGAGGCCAGTGACGAGTGGGGTGCCACAGGGATCTGTGTTGGGTCCACTGTTGTTTGTCATGTACATCAATGATCTGGATGATGGGGTGGTAAATTGGATTAGTAAGTATGCAGATGATACTAAGATAGGTGGGGTTGCGGGTAATGAAGTAGAGTTTCAAAGTCTACAGTGAGATTTATGCCAGTTGGAAGAGTGGGCTGAAAGATGGCAGATGGAGTTTAATGCTGATAAGTGTGAGGTGCTACATCTTGGCAGGACAAATCAAAATAGGACGTACATGGTAAATGGTAGGGAATTGAAGAATGTAGGTGAACAGAGGGATCTGGGAATAACTGTGCACAGTTCCCTGAAAGTGGAATCACATGTAGATAGGGTGGTAAAGAAAGCTTTTGGTGTGCTAGCCTTTATAAATCAGAGCATTGAGTATAGAAGTTGGGATGTAATGTTAAAATTGTACAAGGCATTGGTGAGGCCAATTCTGGAGTATGGTGTACAATTTTGGTCACCTAATTATAGGAAGGATGTCAACAAAATAGAGAGGGTACAGAGGAGATTTACTAGAATGTTGCCTGGGTTTCAGCAACTAAGTTACAGAGAAAGGTTGAACAAGTTAGGGCTTTATTCTTTGGAGCGCAGAAGGTTAAGGGGGGACTTGATAGAGGTTTTTAAAATGATGAGAGGGATAGACAGAGTTGACGTGGAAAAGCTTTTCCCACTGAGAGTAGGGAAGATTCAAACAAGGGGACATGACATGAGAATTAAGGGACTGAAGTTTAGGGGTAACATGAGGGGGAACTTCTTTACTCAGAGAGTGGTAGCTGTGTGGAATGAGCTTCCAGTGAAGGTGGTGGAGGCAGGTTCGTTTTTATCATTTAAAAATAAATTGGATAGTTATATGGATGGGAAGGGAATGGAGGGTTATGGTCTGAGCGCAGGTATATGGGACTAGGGGAGATTATGTATTTGGCACGGACTAGAAGGGTCGAGATGGCCTGTTTCCGTGCTGTAATTGTTATATGGTTATATGGTTATCAAGGGGAAAGGCAAGACCAGGTGAACAACTTGTGACTTTGTACATCTGAGTTTCAGGTTCAGCAGAGCCCGATGTGTTGCAGGTGCGACACACTCTACTTGGGTCTCTGTGAGGGCAAACACTGAGGGGGTGGGTGATGGCTCCTTGATCTCCAAACCCTCAGCCTGACCATCACCTGGTGCTTGCTCATACAGATTCCACACAGGACCTCGATCTCAACACAGCTTCCTTCTCCTTCGATGGGACGTGTCAGGAAAGGTTTCCCTCGCTGAGATTCTTCACCATCACCCAAGCAGTGTTGTCAATCTCTTGTCCTCCTCCCAGGGCACTCTTTGCATGGCCATCGAAACGGAGGCAGTGAGCAGAATTTTCTTCTGGAATGAGAGTTGCCTGTAAGTCTCGATCCGTAAAAATACTCAAGGACTCAAATCATTAACCATCAGCAATTGGTTGATTTTCTATGCGTAAGGGGAGATGCGTCTCAGTCAAAGGTGTGATCACATTTCCAATGTTAGTCGGCATAGCAGGATATTTGTAGGTGATGACTTTTGATAATGTGAACTGGATCAATGTGAGGGGGGGAGGGATTATAAAACCCGGAAGTGTGGGTGTGGTTCATTCTCTGCAAGATGGGGGGGGAGAGGTCATAACTGTCTGAGCTGTGAATCAACTGAACACACTGAATGTCTACTGAACTGAGTATGGTGTTTTATGTGGTTTTATGGTGGTTTTACCTTGCTTGAAATGGTATGAAAATGCATTTCAATGTGGTGGCCTTGCACCCTGCTTGAAATCGGATGAAACTGCATTTGAATTTGGTGGCCTTGCACCCTTCTTGAAAAGGTATGAAACTGCACTTGAATTTGGTTGTCTTGCACCCTGCTTGAAGCGGTAACAAACTGCACTTGAATTTGTTGGCCTTGCACCCTGCTTGAAATGGTATGAAACTGCACTTGAATTTGTTGGCCTTGCACCCTGCTTGAAGCGGTATGAAACTGCACTTGAATTTGTTGGCCTTGCACCCTGCTTGAAGTGGCATGAAACTGCACTTGAATTTGGTGGCCTTGCACCCTGCTTGAAGTGGCATGAAACTGCACTTGAATTTGTTCGCCTTGCACCCTGCTTGAAATGGCATGAAACTGCATTTAGTGGGGGTGGGTGAGAGTGATGCGTGTGGGGTTTGGAGAGCGGGGTTGGATAAGGTGGGGATGGGGGAGGTAGGTGGAAGTCAGGATGTTGGGGTAGGGGTGGAAGGAGCTTTTGTAGGGTTGGAGGGTGGGTGATGGAAGTGTGGGGGGCATGGGGGTATGGCTGGTGCTGGTGTGGGGGCCAGGTGGTGAGAGTGTAGGAGAGGCAGTGGTGCTGCTGTGCTGGTGGTGTGAGGGTCAGGGTGGGGCTGGTGTGAGGGTGGGGATCGGGGGGGGTGGGTGCTGGTGCTGTGCTGTTGCTGTTTTGTGAGGTGGTCAGGGTGCGGAGGTCAGGGTGGTGCTGCTGTTGTCAGGGTATTGGTGGTGTGAGGGTCAGGGTGGTGGGGGTGTAGCAGGTGAAAGCGGTGAAGGTGTGGCAGGGGGGTGGTGCTGCTGTGTCGGGATCAGGAGCGGTCAATAGACAATAGGTGCAGTAGACCCTTCGGCCCTTTGAGCCAACACCGCCATTCACTGTGATCATGGCTGATCATCCACAACCCTTGACTCTGCTATCTTTAAGAGCTCTATCTAACTCTCTCTTGAAAGCCTCCAGAGAATTGGCTTCCACTGCCTTCTGAGGCAGAGAATTCCACAGATTCACAACTGTGTGAAAAAGTTTTTGCTCATCTCCGTTCTAAATGGCTTATTCGTAAACTGGGCCAAGAGCGGAACTCGCTATCAAAACATGGAGGGGACGGGGGACACAATTTTTTGGCAGCCGTGCGCGCATGCGCACACTCACACACGCGCGAGGCTTCAGAGGCTCAATCTCAACTCTGCCTGTCTCACCGGGTTAACTACAGCCCTGTCTGGATTGACGGGACACCAGCGCTGCTTCTCCACGCTGGACATATTTCACGCAGGTCCAGAGAGGTTAACCTGGCGGGACAGGCAGAGTTGAGCTGGGTTTAGTGCTGTTTCTCTGCGCTGGCTGTGGGCCTGGGGTCACAGCTCGTGTCTGACTGCCGACCTCTCTGGCCACCCGTGGGGTGGGGGAGGGGGGGCACTCGGGGCAGCACCGGAGACCCGGCCGGGATCGATCCTGCCTGCGGATGAAGCACAGGTCTGTGCCACTCCTCCATCCTCCAATCACCACGCCCTCGATCATCAGTCCCACCACCACTGCCTCGCAGAAAGCAGAGATTTTAAAATCGGGATCACAAAAACTTGGGGGGGTTTGTCCCCCATCTCTCAAAACATGGGGGGGAACGTTTCTGTCCATGAACTGGGCCCTGGTTCTGGAATCTCCCAAAATCGAGAACATGTTTCCAGCCTCTAGCGTGACAAAACCATTAATAATCTTATATGTTTCAATAAGATGCCCTCTCATCCTTTTAAATTCCAGAGTATACAAGCCCAGCCACTCTATTCTATCAACATATGACAGTCAAGCCATCCCTGGAATTAACCTGGTGAACCTACATTGCACTCCCTCAATAGCAAGAATGTCCTTCCTCAAATTTAGAGACTAAAACTGCACACAATAGTCCAGGTGTAGTCTTACTAGGGCCCTGTACCACTGCAGAAGGACCTCTTTGCTCCTATACTCAACTCCACTTGTTATGAAGGCCAACATGCCATTCGCTTTCTACACTGCCTGCTGAACCTGCATGCTTACTTTCAGTTACTGATGAACAAGGACCCCCAGATCTCGCTGTACTTCCACTTTTCCCAACTTGACACCATTTCTATGATAATGTGCCTTCCTGTTTTTGCAAGAATTTTGTACGTTTCTCAATCTTCTAAATTCTCGCGAGTACAAGCCGAGTCTATCGTGTCTTTCTTCATATGAAAGTCCTGACATCCCAGGAATCAGTCTGGTGAACCTTCTCTGTACTCCCTCTATGGCAAGAATGTCTTTCCTCAGATTAGGTGACCAAAACTGTACGCAATACTCCAGGTGTGGTCTCACCAAGACCCTATACTCGCAGTAGAACCTCCCTGCTCCTATACTCAAATCCTTTTGTTATGAATGCAAGAATCCATTCGCTTTCACTCAGCTGCAGGTGCATTCCAACTTCCAATGACTGGTACGCAAGTCACTCAAGTTTATTTGTCTCACCACAGACCCTGTACAAATGAAAGTGGCAATGCTCGCGAACAACAAAACAACCAAACTCCTTATAAACACAATCAAACACACATATTATTTTACATATTAAATAATAGAAGGAAAAACGTTCTGTACAGTTAGTCCCTGGTGAGAAAGGCGTTTACAGTCCGAATTGCCTCTGGGAAGAAACTCCTTCTCAACCTCTCCGTTCTCACTGCATGGCAACGGAGACGTTTGCCTGACCGCAACTATGACACCCAGGTCTCGTTGCATCTCCCCTTTTCCTAATCGGCCACCATTCAAATAATAGTCTACTTTCCTGTTTTTGCCACCAAAGTGGATAACCTCACATTTATCCACATTATACTGCATCTGCCATGCACTTCCCCACTCACCCAGCCTATCCAAGTCACCTTGCAGCCTCCTAGCATCCTCCTCACAGCTAACACTGCCCCCCCAGCTTCGTGGCATCCGCAAACTTGGAGATGTTGCATTCAATTCCCTCGTCCAAATCATTAATATATATTGTAAATAGCTGGGGTCCCAGCAGTGAGCCTTGCGGTACCGCACTAGTCACTGCCTGCCATTGTGAAAAGGACCCATTTACTCCTACTCTTTGCAGGATGCTATCCTCATAGCATCCTCCTCGCAGTTCACATTGCCGCCCAGCTTTGTGTCATCTGCAAATTTGCTAATGTTACTTTTAATCTCTTCATCTAAATCATTAATGTATATTGTAAATAGCTGCGGTCCCAGCACCCAGCCTTGCGATACCCCACTTGTCACCGTTTGCCATTCTGAAAGGGACCCGTTATTCCCTACTCTTTTTCCTGTCTGCCAACCAAGTTTCTATCCATGTCTGTACCCTACCCCCAATACCATGTGCTATAATTTTGGAATGTTGGGGGGTGGAACCGCGACACAAAGTAACACTCTAGAATGTAGCATTTTGAACGAGGCAGCCAATGGGCAGCGTCGTCGGGGACGGGACGTAGAAACAGACACAGACAGACGGCGTTGGAGGAGGTCGTGTCTGGTGTCTGCTCTGCTTAGCTCAGCTCTGCTCAGCTCAGCCATACTCTACCCTACCCCACCCTACCCTACCCTCATCTACCATCATCTACGATTATCTACCATCATCTACGAACATCTACTATATTATACTATACTCAAGGTGCGGCGACCAGAAGGGGAGTGGTTGAAGTGGCCACGCTCCCACTCCTTGTTCCTGGAG
This sequence comes from Leucoraja erinaceus, assembly GCF_028641065.1. Lineage (NCBI taxonomy): Eukaryota > Metazoa > Chordata > Chondrichthyes > Rajiformes > Rajidae > Leucoraja > Leucoraja erinaceus. The sequence goes on from NW_026575366.1 coordinate 27,753, forward strand.
CCGTGCGGAAGCTTCTGCCGCTCGGACCCCGCAGGGACCATCACTCGGTGAGTCTGTGTGTCTGTCATGTCGGTCCCTGGCCCCGCACAGGTGACCGCTCTTCCCGGTGCCGGGGGCCCTGCGGACGGGGGTGACCCAGCCTCACCCCCTTGACTGCCTCCCTTTATCAGAGGGCGGTGGAGGCATTTTCTCTGGATGCTTTCAAGAGAGAGCTAGATGCATTCCTAGCTACCTGCACTCAGACCATAACCCTCCGTTTCTTTCCCGTCCAAATATGGATCCAATTTATTTTTAAATGATAAAATCGAACCTGCCTCCACCATTTCCACTGGAAGCTCATTCCACACAGTCAGGATATGGGGAGAAGGCAGGAACGGGGTACTGATTGGGGATGATCAGCCATGATCACATTGAATGGCGGTTTCTGGCTCGAAGGGCCAAATGGCCTAGTCCTGCTCCTGTTGTCTATTGTCTAAACACTGACCCACGGCAGCGCTGTCGGAGCCCAGTGGCGCTTCACCCCCCAATTAACTAACCGCACACTTTAAAGAGGTATTGTACAAGACGCGAATAATAGTCAGTATTTAAAGGATTAAGGTGTATTATCACTGTGAGGATTTGCTGCTTCTTCTCTGGCACTTTAACTTTGGATCACTAGTTAACGTTTATTATTGTCAATATGATCCACCGCTGGGTTTGGTGGATCATAGACTGCGTGTCCAGTTCAGGGAGAGGCCAACGGCTGCTGTTTTGGGAAAAAACAGTATGGAACCTTCAAGCTCTATTGAAGGTCCTGTGTTAATCCCGGGCTTTAGCCTCTGTCTATCTTCTCTTTGTATCTGTGTGTTAAGTGGTGCCGGTATCTCGGCCCTCCGTGACCATGATGAATTGATGAATTTGCAGTGTCGTGGCCCTGAAGCTGTAGAGGTTTTCACACCATATCAATCCTGTGCTCTGGTCGGCGTCTTGCTGCAAACCTCGTTATCTCTGATACAGGGGTGGTAGCTGGTGACTCGTGGTTAATGATAGGGAAACTGTTAACTACCTGTGATAAAATGTCATGTTAAAGGGAGAATGACTGAATTTGCCAAAAGTATTATTATCTATCTACTATAATATTACTCAAACTATCATTTTGCTTGTTTGTATGCATGCGTGCGTGATTCCAAAACTCCGCCAAAATGGTACATGATAGCGCTACAATTTTTGGTCCACCGTTGTCCGAGGGAGTCCGTTAGCCAAGTTTTGTTTAGATTGATGTTATTATTTACAATTTATTGACATTTGAAACTTTACAAAAACTACTTTTAAAGCACACTTCCACTTGCCCTGCCTGTCAATGACACCACGATGGAATCCAGAATCTCATTTACATAAAATTAAAAACAAAATCTGTTTTATTCAAATTCTTCCGTTTTCATTCACAATATCGTCACACAGGGAATCCGAATCTCATTTACATTAAAAAATCATGGGGTGGAGTGGGATAGGGTGGAGGTAGGTGAGGAGTGGGGGTGCAGGTAGGGAGAGGGGTTATGGAGGGAGGAAGGGACTGAGGGAGGGAGAGGTGATTGAGGGAGGAGAAGAGGGGAAAGAAGAGGGAAGGTGAAGATGCCTGGTGTGGGCTGAGCCCCAGGGCTGTAGCTGGGCCCGGGGTTTGGGCGCTGGGGAGCGGACACAGACATCGACTGGGCCCTGGGCTGGGGTTCGAGTTGGTGTGGGTCCGGGGGCCGCTACTCCGGGCCCTTGGGGAGGGAGAGGAGCGGGACCTGGGGCAATGACTAGGCCGCAGCCTCAGCCTCTCCCTCCCATGGCTCCAGACCATGACATATGACGCCTTTATGGTCGTGACCCCCAGATCCTGTTGTATTTCCATTTTCACAACTTGACACCATTCTGATAATAATCTGCCTTCCTGTTTTTGCTACCAAAGTGGATAACCTTGCATTTATCCACATTAAACTGCATCTGCCATACATCCGCCCACTGACCCAACATGTCCAAGTCGCACTGCATCTAACATACATCAGCACGGAAACAGGCCATCTCGACCTTCTGACCCGAACACATAATCCCCTAGTCGCCCTGCGCTCAGCCATAACCCTCCATTCCCTTCCATCCATATAACTATCCAATTTACACTGCCTCCACCACCTTCACTGGAAGCTCATTCCACACAGTCATCTGAGTAAATTTGCCCTCATGTTACCCCTAAATAGTCCCTTCATCTCATCATGTCCCATTATATTATATGGTTATATGTGCAGGAGTAGGCCATTCGGCCCTTCGAATCAGCACCCCATTCTCATTGCATCCTCATAGTTCACACTGCCACCTAACCTTGTGTCATCTGCAAATTTGCTAATGTTACTTGTATAGTCCCCTCATCAAAATCATTAATATATATTGTAAATAGTTGCAGTCCCAGCACCGAGCCTTGTGGTATCCCACTAGTCACTGCCTGCAATCTGAAAGGGACCCGTTAAGCCTACTCTTTGTTTCCTATCTGCCAATCAATTTACTATCTATGTCAGCACACTATCCCCAATACCAGGGAGAGTGTGTAGGATGACAGCAATGTGTACCCCTCCCTCTCTGGGCCAGCGGGCAGAGTGCCAGTGCAGGATTGCCCCTCACACTGTCTTTCTCTTTGCTCACAGTTAGTGCGGAAGACTCGCAGTGCTCGGGCTGAGGCTCGGGGTTGTGGTGCTACGGTGAGGATGTCCCGCCGCAGTCCCCGTCTGGCCAACAACGGCTATTACCAGCACAACGACGACACCTCCAGCAGCAGCAGTGGCTCCGCCAAATCCGGCGCTCCCTCTTACAAGGAGACTCCTGTCAGGTACGTCTCTCTAACTCTCTCTTGTCTCGTTCCCCCCCCCTCCCCATCTCGTTCTTTCCTCTCGAAGCTATGCTCCTTTCTAACAGTAAAGATGCAGCCTCCAACCTAGTACCTCACTCAGGGAGCTGTGTATCACAACTCCAACTCCCCCCCCCCCCCCCCCTTCCCTCTCCTCCCCCCCCAGCACTGCCAACTCCCAATCCCCTGCATTCCCCCCTCCCCCAACTGAACATTTCCCTGCAGGAAAATGTTCTGGACAAAACCCCAAGGAAAGTTCCAACAGCCTCTTCTTTCCTGCTTGGAATCTCAGGTGGAGGATGATAGGATGTGTATATCTTCCATAGGCCAAGGACAGGGTTGCCGTGCCAATAAGTTGTTGATGAAGCCATTCGGTTGATGGGCTCATGAGGGATGTTGGAGGGAACGTGAACAGGGGCTGCCTGACCCATTTAGTTACTCCAGCACTTTGTGACATTTTTTATAAACCAGCATCTGTAGTTCCATGAGGTGGGGAAGTGGGAGAGAAAGTCATGATATTTCTTCCCCCTGTGAAACAAACTTCTTCCCCCCCCCCCCTTTCCCAGCTCTGACAAGCGATTCTCTCCATCCCTCCCCTACCCAAGTCGCACCAGCTTCTCATTCTCACTTAGCAAACGGCAAACAATGGCCTGTTTCCTTTATCATGGTTACGTTTTTGCAAAACTTTCATTCATTTGTTCCATATTTCACTACATCACCGTCTCTATCTCTCATTTCCCTTTCCCCTGACTCTCAGTCTGAAGTTGTGTCTCGACCCGAAACATCACCTGTTCATTCTCTCCAGAGATGCTGCCTGCCCCGCTGAGTTACTGCTGCTTTTTGTGTCTATCCGGTATGAACTTGAATCTGCAGTTCCTTCATACACCTACCTGTGAGATTTCTGCTGCCATCTTTTAGTTTAGTTTGTTGGTTACGTGTTGCGAGGTCCAGTAAAAACTTTTGTTGTGAGCTAACCAGTCTGCGGAAAGACTATATGTGAATACAATCGAGCCATTCACATTGTACATGATAAGGTAAATAGCGTTCAGTGCCAGATAAAGCCAGTAGATTCCTATCAAAGATAGTCCGATGGTCTCCAATGAGGCGGATAGTCGTTCAGGACTGCTCTCTGGATATGAGTAAGATGGTTCAGTTGCCTGATGACAACTGGGAAGAAACTGTTCCTGAATCTGGAGGTGTGCGTTTCCACACTTCTACACCTTTTGCCCAATGGGTAAGGGGAGAAGGAGGAGTGGCCATGGTGACAGGTGCTTGAATGTGCTGGTGGCCTTGCCAAGGCAGCGTGGGGTGTAGCGTTGTCTGGGCAAGGCCACCACCATAATCAAGGACAAGTCACAACTTCTGTTTGTTATTGGGGCCCAGGCACTTTTTGTCAGTTTTAAGATGCCTGCTCTCGGCGGTTCATGCTAATGGTGGGCGTGCATTGTGCCCTGATCCCTTCTTTTTATTCTGTTCCATATTTCTCCATCGCCTTGACACCGTTGTCTCAGACTGGATCATCACCCAGGTTGATCCTTGGAATACGTCTTAAGCAGAACATTTTTGATTTTAGTTTGGGGAATGGATTTAGGAAGGTAGCAGGATTGTCAGGAGGGAAAGGTGTTCAGTGGTTGTGTCAACATTTTGTTCAGCTTAGCGATATAAAAGGACAAAGATCAACTGGAAGCGAATGCTAACTCCCTAATAACTGTCGGACAGAGTAAGACCCTGATTGGGTTGAAAGAAACTGCAGATGCTGGTCGATACTGAGATACAAAGTGCTGGAGTAACTCAGCGGGTCAGGCAGCATCTCTGGGGAATAAGGATGGAACCTGTCTTCAGACTGAAAGTAAGGGGGACGGAATGAGAGGTAGGAAAAAACCAGAACAAACTGGGGCCGGCAATTGATGACCAAGGAAGGGTGGAGCCCACAATGGCCCATTGTTGGCTGGGGAAGAGGTGATAACGACAGGGATACAAGGATGCGAACAGTGGAACTAGTAGTATGCCCAGTGTGGGGGAGAGAGTTAATGCAGGAGTTACTTGAAATTGGAGGAATCGATGTTCATACCACTGGGGGGCAAGTGAAATGTGAGGTGCTCTTCCTCCAATATGTGTGTGGCCTCACTATGTCAATGGAGGAGGCAGAGGACAGAAAGGTCAGTGTGGGAATGGGAAGTGGAGATGCCACGACATGTGGACACGTGACTCCTGTATGGTCGTGAGTAGTCGCCCGAAAAGTCATCGCTTTTTCTGGTTGCCGCTGGAATTTCAACATTGAAAATTTTCAGCGACCTGCTGTGACTGACGGGTGCCGGCAGTCGCCAAAATTATCGCATAAGTGGGACAAGCCCTTAAAAGGCCTGTCCCACTTGGGTGACCTAATTCGTGAGTTCTGGCGAGTTTGCCCTCGACTCATACACGCAGCATGGTCGTCATGTGGTCGTAGGAGGTCTTCGTAACTCTCCTTCATGCTCGAGAGTGGCCTCCGCGCACTCGAGGCCTCAGCTAGGTCGCAGCGGCTTTTTCAATATGTTAAAAAATGCCCGTGAGTAAAAAAAGGTCGCCATGGCAAAACAGCGATTCTTTTCTTTTTTGTAGGTTTAGTAGTAGATCGTAGTAGGTCAGCATGCTAGTCATAGGTAATCGAGGATAGTCGAACGTAGTTGTAGATAGTCTTCATCATAGTCAAAGGGAGATCGAAGGAGATCGTCTTCACGCTCCACTATTTGGTGTCCAACTTTCCTGAAGTTAGTCGTAGCTAGTCGAAGCTAGTCTTCAACATAGTCGAAGGAGATCTTCTACATACAAGCTAGCATTATCCTACACACACTAGGGACAATTTATAATTATCAGTAGCCAATTATCCTACAAACCTGTACATCTTTGGAGTGTGTGAGGAAACTGGAGCACCCGGAGAAAACCCATGCAGACACAGGGAGAAGGTACAAACTCCATAGAGACAGCACCCGTAGTCAGGATTGAACCCAGGTCTCTGGTGCTGTGACGCAGCAACTCTACCGCTGCGCCGCAGTGCCGACACAAAGGTTGTCTGTGAGTGGATATGTGTACGATGAATAAATATTTAGTGATGTGGTCACAATGGACGCAGGGGATGCTGCTGCGAAACTTCAACATGCTTGGCTGTGTATTGCGGTGTGTGACCTGCAGGGTGGCAGGCGGTCGGACAGGGTTGTTTTTGCTTGACTGGCACAGATGGGCTGAATGGCCTCCTGTGTAATCGATGTTTAAATTCTTCTCACACCCTGGCATCTGGAAACTGAGCACTGCTCAACCACAGTGCCGGTAACCTCTACCCTGACCCAACTAGTCTGATTTAAAGTGTAGGGAGTAACTGCGGATGCTGGTTTACACCGCAGGTAGACACAAAATGCTGGAGGAACTCAGTGGGACAGGCAGCATCTCTGATAGAAACAATGGGTGACGTTTCAGGGTGAGACCTTCCGAATCTCAGTCTGAAACATAGAAAATCAGTGCAGGAGTAGGCCATTCGGCCCTTCAAGCCAGCACAGCCATTCAATATGATCATGACTGATCATCCAAAATCAGTGCCCCGTTCCGGCTTTTCCCCCCATATCGCTTGATTCCCTTAGCACTAAGCTAAATCTAACTCTCTCTTGAAAACATCCAGTGAAGTGGCCTCCAGTGCCTTCTGTGGCAGAGAATTCCATACAATCACAACTCTTTGGCTAGAAAGGTTTTTCCTCATCTCAATCCTAAATGACCTACCCCTTATTCGTAAACTGTGGCCCCAGGTTCTGGACTCCTCCAACATCGGGAATTTTTTTTTTGTGACAGCCTTGTCCAGTCCTCTAAAAAAATTATGTTTCAATATATATCCTCTCATCCTTATATAAAGCAGTGAATACAAGTCCAGTCGACCCATTCTTTCATCATATGTCAGTCCCACCATCCCGGGAATAAAACTGGTGAATATTTTTCTTTTTTGTAGGTTTAGTAGTAGATCGTAGTAGGTCACACACTCAATAGCAATAACGTCACAACTCACTAATGTGAGATGTCACTAATGTCACAAGAGTTGTGAATTTGTGGAATTCTCTACCACAGAAAGTAGTGGAGGCCGATCCATTGAAAAGAGAGTTAGATGGAGCTCTTAGGGCTAGCGGAATCAAGGGATATGGGGTGAAAGGAACGGGGGTACTGAATGATCAGCCATGATCATATTGAAAGAGTCTGGCTTGATGGGCCAAATGGCCTACTCCTGCATCTATTTTCTATGCTTATAATCATTACCCAGAGTGTGTTTTGGATTGCTGTGCCAATTTCACAGAAGTTGCTGCTTCTCTTTGGCAGTCCTGGTCTGTCTCCGCTCTAAATCGTTGCCCTTTATCGTTTCAGGTTGCACAAGAAAAGGTCAAACAGCAAGGGGCTGGGACCTGTGCCTGGCGTTAAAGGTTCGCCGTCCAACAGTTCAGTCAACAGTCTGAGTAGCTACATCAGCAACATCAGCAACGCCTCCAAGCGCTCTCAGCACTCTCAGCGCCTCGGCAGCAGCAGCGGCTGGCAGGAGGCCGTCGGTACGTGTCTGGGGAGGGCTGCGCGGGGGTAGGAAGCAGGGCACCGGCGCATTTATTTAGTCAGTGGGTGGTGAATCAGTGGAATTCATTGCCGCTGAAAGCCGTGGAGACCAAGTCATTGGATATTTTTAATGCAGAGATTGATAGATTCTTGATTAGTACAGAGGTTATGGGGAGAACACAGGAGAATAGGATTACGAGGGAGAGATCGTTCAGTCATGATGGAATGTCGGAGTAGACTTGATTGGCCTGATTTTCCTCCTATCACTCATGACATGAATATCCACTGACTTGGCCTCCAAGGCCTTCTGTGGCAAAGAATGCCACAGATTCACCACCCTCTGACTAAACGCATTCCACCTTATCTCCTTCCTAAAGGAGCGTTGTCTAATTTTGAGGCTATGAACTCTAGACCTCGACTCTTTCACAAGTGGAAACATCCTCTCCACATCCACTCCATCCAAACCTTTCACTTTTCGGTAAGTTTCAATGAGGTGTCCCTTCATTCTTCTAAACTCCAGCGAGTACAGGCCCGGTGACGTCAAACACATTTCTGGAGAGAAAGAATGTGTGACGTTTCGGTTGAGATCCTTCTTCGGACTTAGAGGGAGATTTGGAAGGGTAAGGTGCGAAAACAAGAGATCAAAGGGGACGGAGCTCTAAGAAAATGTAGAATAGATCATTGTTAGCTAGGGGAAGGTGACAACGAAGCATCCAAAGATCAAATGTAATCAGGAGGACAGTTAAACTGGCCGGAGAACTAGGATGGTGGAGGGATGGAGAGAGAGAGGGAAAACAAGGGTTACTTGAAGTTAGAGAGATCAACATCATATTGTTGAGTTGTAACGTGTCCAAGTGAAATATGAGGCGCTGTTATATTTTCCTGTGATGACTTGCCTTGTTAACCTGTATCTCGCATCCAGCAGTCGGAGGGCCGTCCAGCTTTGAGGACAGCGACAACTACAAAGTAAACAGAGCATCCGGCAGGATGGGGATACTGACAGCACCTTCCACTTCTTCCCACACCTACTTGTCATCGACATCTGGCTACTCCTCCCAGGATGAGCTGCAGGGTAAGTGGAACGTTCACCATCTCACATCCCACGTCCCTCATCCTGAACAGCTAACGCACGGCACGTTGCACTATCGGGAGAGAGGACACATTGGCTGGGGCTGGAACAGAGACTTTAGGGATTTAATATTGAATGAAGTTGGGTAGTGGGGCAGCTGAGCGGGCACTTACTGCGGTGGGTGGATGAGTGGGTGGGAGGTGTTACTAGGGTGGGTGGGTGAGAGGAAGATGTTACTAGGTGGGTCAGGGTGGGTGGGAGATGTTACTAGGTGTGGACAGGGTGGGTGGGAGATGTTACTAGGGTGGAGCAGATGGATGGGGGCAGTTACTAGGGCATGGACAAGGTGGGTTGGTGAGTGGAGGATGTAACCAGGATGGGGACAAGGTGGGTGGGTGGTAGATGTTGGGTGTGGGCACTGTTTGAATTGGGGATGTTGCTAAGATGGACATGGACATGGGAGGGTGAGTGGGGGAGGGTGTGTGGGGGGTGTGGGGTGGGGGAGGGGGGGGGGTGGGGGGGTGGGGGGGGGGGTGGGGGGGGGGGGGGGGGGGGGGGGGTGGGGGGGGGGGGGGTGGGGGGGGGGGGGGGGGGGGGGGGTGGAGGGGGGGGGGGGGGGGGGGGGGGGGGGTGGGGGTGGGGGGGGGGGGGGGGTGGGGGTGGGGGTGGTTGGGGGGTGGGTGGAGGATGTTCGGGGTGGGGGTGAACATCCCATTGCTGGGGAAGGGTGAGATTGAGTGGGCTATAACAAGGCGCGGGTGTCGGGACATGGGGTGGGTACATGTGCTGTTACTGGGAACGGGGTGAGGGACTTGTAAGCGGGCTGACGGTGGGGAGGATAAATGGAGCTGGAGGGGTGTGAGGGTCCGTTACTGGGGCAGGTGAGGGTCCGTGGTGATTTCCAGTCACCCCCCCCCCCCGGTCACTCCTTCCCCCAGTGACTGATCTCCCTCCCTGGAAATTACACTACTGCTACTGTATATACATATATATATTTACTGTTCCATTATTCTGTGTCCCCACTTCTGGGTGAGATGCTAACTGCATTTTGTTGTCTCTGTACTTGTACACTGCACAATGACAATAAAGTTTTTGAATCTTTGAATTTGAATCTGAAACATTGGGCCACGTGGCCCTTTGAACATTGTAAACCTTGAGAGAGAAGTTTGCTTTGTTGACATCTTGCTCTTCTTTCCCACCCCCAGGTTTGGCCTACTCTAAATCATTCTCTCCCCTTGCCAAGCTGTGGGGCTGGATCTCGCTGCTGTCTCCAGGTACCTGCATTACTAATCTTCCCTCTTCTGTGCTCCATGGCCCCAAAACTCTGCTCCAGTCAACCAGTGCCCTGCTGATACTGGACCCAGTGGTGAGGTAGAGCCCGCTGCTCCTTCCTTAAACTCCCAGGGTTTGCACAAGGCCTGGTCCCCAGTGCTCTGTTGTTCGTGCAGCCTAGGACCACAGTCAGTGCGGGAGGAAGCCACCTACCAGCTTGGTACTCTAGTGTGTTCCCTCAGCCTGACTGGGTCACTCACTGAGATGAGTGGTGAGTTGCTGAGAGGACCATAGAGTCAAGAAACGACTGACTGTCAATGCTCGGTTACTCGATCCTGACTGAAGTCGTGTTGTAACACCTAAGGGAGGCCTGGTTTGTGCTCCAGGGTCACTGGGGCGATGGAAGACTAGGATCTCCTTTAGATTTCCCCAGCTGTGTGGCACTGAGGATGCTTTTGAAATGTAGTGTAACATGGTGGACCGTGGCCAAGCTCGCACACAGCATTGTGGTGATGAGCAGACGCCCATGTTCAATAAATATACATTTCTCTAACTTCCCTCCCTCTCCGTCCCACCCCCTCCTTAGTCTTGTACTAGTTTCACTGTCGTCCGGGTGAGTTTCATTGTCTGTATAATTCGTTAACACCGAGCCCACAGCCAACCAACAACGGACTGTTTCCTTGATCATCGTTACATTTTTGCATACTATTCGTTCATTTGTTCCATATCTCTCTACATCACCGTCTATATCGCTTGGTTCCCTTTCCCCTGACATCAGTCTGAAGAAGGGTCTCGACCCGAAACGTCACCTATTCCTTTTCTCCAGAGATGCTGTCTGTCCCGCTGAGTTACTCCAGCTTTTTGTGTCTATCTTTGCCCATGTTGGTTGTGGGATAACAGACAATAGACATTAGGTGCAGGAGCGTCCATTTGGCCCTTTGAGCCAGCACCGCCATTCAATGTGATCATGGCTGATCATCCCCAATCAGTACCCCGTTCCTGCCTTCTCCCCATATCCCCTGACTGCTATTTTTTAAGAGCCCAATCTAACTCTCTCTTGCTCTCTCTTGAAAGCATCCAGAGAACCTGCCTCCACCGCCCTCTGAGGCAGAGAATTCCACAGACTCACCACTCTCTGTGAGAAAAATGTGCTTCCTCGTATCCGTTCTAAATGGCTTACTCCTTATTCTTAAACTGTGGCCCCTGGTTCTGGACTCCTCCAACATCGGGAACATGTTTCCTGCCTCTAGCGTGTCCAAGCCCTTAACAATCTTATATCCTCTGGAGTACCCCCATCAGTGCTGTTGTCCCCTTGACATCCCTGCGACCTATTTTTTCTCGGGTGCCCTATAGGTCCCCTGGGTTCTCCTGCCACCTACGGTGGACTTTCTGTGGTGGTCCCTGCAGGGGAGAAGGTCTCTCAGCCTGACGTGGTTCCACAGTATCAGTGGGTTCCGTGTGGGAGAGTCTGAGCTCTCTCCGTTTCCACTGATGGGAAACATCGGGGACCAACGTTGTCTAATGTTGTGTTGCTGTCTCTTTCAGAAAAAGCTTTGCCCCTGGTGTACTGGTGGTTGGGCACAGCCTGGTACCAGTTAACAACGGCTATCTCCTTGATCGATGTCTTTACTCCTTTCAGGTACGTGATCAGGGGATCCACAGACTCCCTTCCTCCACCTGGTCAACTGAAGCAGAGTCACCCATCCCTGCTGCCTCCTCCATCTCCTCCCCACCTCTGTACTGAACACACCCTCCCACAGGACACCCAGTCACACTGAACCCCTGATAAACTCACCACAGAACAGCCCACACTCACTGCTACAGGTAAACTCGCCGTAGAACAGCCCATTCTCACTGTACCCAACAATGCCTTACAACGCTTACAGCGGCAGAGACCCAGATTCCATCCTGACTACGGGCGGTGTGGGGGTTCGGGACAGGTGGGTACAGATGGGGAGAGAAAAGAGGACAGAATGCAGATTGGCTGAACAGAGAGAACGAGGGAGGAAGGAGGGGGGGGGGCAAAATAGGGGACTGGGACAGATAAAGGGGGTAGGTAGGGGGGGTGACGGGGGGATGAAGGTTAGGCAGGTGAGAGAGGGTAGAGGACGGGGGGGAGGGGATGATGAAATGACGAAAGGGGCCTGACGGGGAGGCAGATGAGCTTAGGGGTAAGATAATGAAACCTAGGTACGGGGGACGTTGGTAGCCATGAATGAAACCTGGTTAAGGGAGGGGCAGGACTGGCAGCTCAATGTTTTGGGCTACGGGAGCTTCAGGAAAGACAGGGGTGAGGGAAAAAGAGGAGGGGGGGTTGCATTGTTGGTTGATGAGGATGTCACGGCAGTGTTCAGAGGTGACATTACAGACGGATCGTCTAGTGAGGCTATATGGGTGGAATTGAGGAACAAGAAAGGGATGATCACCTTGTTGGGGGGGTACTACAGACCCCCAAATAATCAACGGGAATTAGAAGAACAAATGTACCGGGAGATTGCAGACAGCTGCAGGTCAAATAGGTTGTTGTAGAAGTGGATTTTAACTTTCACAATATAGACTGGGAAAATCATAGCGTGAAGGATTTAAATGGGGTGCAATTCCTCGAAAGTGTTCAGGAGAGTTTTCTTAAGCAGTATGTGGAGACCCCCACATGTGAGAGGGCAACACTGGATCTAGCATTAGGAAATTGGGAAAGGCAAGTTAATGTAGTGTGTGTGGAGGAGCCTTTTGGGTCCAGTGACCACAGTTCGATTAGGTTTAAGATAGTTTATGTATGGGGATGGGAGAGGGGGTCACGTGTTAAAAAATGCACAACTGGGTTAAGGCCAACTTTGAGGGCATGAGAGAAAATCTTGCTCAAGTTGACTGGAGCATGTTATTTGAGGGGAAAAGTGGAATGTTTTAAGTGTGCTGACGAAAGCTCAGGATATGTATGTCCCCGAATAGAGTGACGAGCAAAGCAAGCAAACGTAAGGAAGCTTGGCTGACGAGGGAAATTGAGGCGTTGGTCAAAAACAAGAAGGATGCATAGGACAGGTATAGGCAGCTGGTGGGATCAAGTGCATCCCCGGAGGAGTTTGAGGAACTAAGGAGTAAACTGAAAAAGGTGATCAGAAGGGCAAAAAGGGGCCAGGAGATAGCTGTGGTGGGTAGCAACAATCCCAAAAGAATTTATAAATCCGTAAGGGGGCAAAGAGTAACCAGAGAGAGAGAGTGGGACCTCTCAGGAATTAAAGCAGTCACATCTGTGTGGAACTACAGGAGATGGGCAAGGTCCTCAATGAATATTTCTCCTCTGTATTTACCGAGGAGAAAGATAGTAGGACGGAAGGTAGACAAAATTGCTGGAGAAACTCAGCGGGTGAGGCAGCATCTATGGAGCGAAGGAATAGGTGACCTATCGGGTCGAGACCTTTCTTCAGACTGATGTGGGGGGGGGGGGGGGGAAAGAGGAAGAGGGGGTGGGAGGCGGGGGGGGGGGGGGGGGGGGGAAGGGGGGGGGGGGGGGGGGGGGGGGGGGGGGGGGGGGGGGGGGGAGGAGAGGCGGGGGGGGGGGGGGGATACAGGGGGCGGTGGGCGGAGAGCTGGAAAGGGGAGGGGAAGGAGAGAGAAAGCTAGGACTACCTGAAATTGGAGAAGTCAATGGTCATACCGCTGGGGTGGAAACTACCCAAATGAAATATGAGGTGCTGCTCCTCCAATTTGCTATGGGACTCACTCTGGCCATGGAGGAGGCCCAGGACAGAAAGGTTGCATTTGGAATGGGAGGGGAAGTAGAAGTGCTGAGCCACCGGGAGATCAGATTTGTTAATGCGAACTGTGCGGAGGTGTTGGGCGAAGCGATCGCCAAGCCTGAGCTTGGTCTCACCGATGTAGAGAAGGTGACACCTAGAGCAGTGGATGCAATAGATGAGGTTGGAGGAGGTGCAGGTGAACCTCGGCCTCACCTGGAAAGACTGCTTAGGTCCTTGGATGGAGTCAAGGCGGAGGTAAAGCGACAAGTGTAGCATTTCCTGCGGTTTCAAGGGAAAGTACCAGGGGACGGGGTTGTTTGGGTGGGAAGGGACAAATTGACCAGGGAGTTATGGAGGGAGCGGTCTCTGCGGCAAGCAGAAAGGGGAGGAGATGAGAAGATGTGGCCAGTTGTGGGATCCCGTTGGAGGTGGCGAAAATGTCGAAGAATTATCTGTTGTATGTGACGGCTGGTAGTGGGGAAGGTGAGGACAAGGTGGACTCTGCCCTTGTTACAAGAGGGGGGGATGGGGATTGAGAGCGGAGCTACGGGATATAGAGGAGACCCTGGTGAGAGCCTCATCTACAGTCAAAGAGGGGAACCGCCATTCCCTAAAGAATGAGAACGTCTCAGATGCCTTTGTTTGGAACACCTCATCCCGGGTGCAGATGCGGCGTAGTCAGAGGAATTGGGAGTAGGGGATAGAGTCCTTACAGGAAGCAGGGTGGGAAGGAGTGTAGTCCAGATAGCCATGGGAGTCAGTGGGTTTGTAGTAGATGTTGGCCAGTAGTCTGTTACCTGCGATGGAGATAGTGAGGTCTAGAATCGGTAGGGAGATGTCGGAAATGGTCCAGGTGAAATTGAGTGCCGGATGGAAGTTAGTGGTGAAATGGATGAAGTCAGTGAGTTGTGTATGGGTGAAGGAGGTAGCACCAATGCACTCGTCAATGTAGCGGAGGTAGTGTTTGGGGATGTGACCACGGTACGCCTTGAACAAGAAATGTTTGACGCACCCTACAAAGAGGGAGGCATATCTGGGGCTCATGGGCGTGCCCATAACTACGCCTTGGATTTGGAAGAAATGGAAGAAATGGGAGGAGTCAAAGGAAAAGTTGTTGAGGGTAAGGACCAGCTCCACTAGGACTGTAGGACGGAGGAACTTGGAGCCGTCAATGGAAATGTCTTGCGGGCAGTCAGTGTTACCGTCGAGGAAGTACTGAAGGTACTGTCGTGTTTGAAGGTAGACAAATCACCGGGACCTGATCAGATATATCCAAGGACATTGCAGGAAACTAGAGGGGAAATTGCGGGAACCCTGGTTGAAATTGACGAGTCGTCCTTAAATACTGGAGGGGTACTGGAAGACTGGAGAGTGGCAAATATTGTGCCTCTTTTCAAGAAGGGCTGCAGGAAAAATGCTGGGAACTCTTGGCCGGTGTGCATAACATCTGTAGCTGGAAAGTTACTAGAGAGTATTCTGAGGGATAGGCTATTCAGACATTTGAATGGGCAAGGGTTGATTTGGGATAGTCAGCATGGTTTTGTGCATGGGAGGTCGTGTCTCATATACAAAATCATGAGAGGAATAGATCGGGTAGACGCACAGTTTCTTGCCCAGAGTAGGGGAATCGAGGACCAGAGGACATATGTTCAAGGTGAAAGGGAAAAGATTTAATAGTAATCCGAAGGGTAACGTTTTCACACAAAAGGTGGTGGGTGTATGGAACAAGTTGCCAGAGGAGGTAGTTAAGGTTGAGACTACCCCAACAGTTAGATAGGTACATAAATACGACAGGTTTGGAGGAATATGGACTAAGCGCAGGCAAGTGGGACTAGTGTAGCTGGGACATTGTTGGTCGGTGTGGGCAAGTTGGGCCGAAGGGCCTGTTTCCAAACTGTATCACTCTATGACTCTAGTCTGTATAAGGTAGTGTCAGTGGGCAGGAATCGTTGGTCAGTGCGGATTCAATGGGCCGAAGGGCTTGTTTCTGTGCTGTGCCTTTAAACTAAATTTAAAAAATGATAACCCATTTATTGTACCCCAGGTAAACGCACCACAGGCCAACCTACTTGTACTACCCCAGATAAACCCACTAGAAACATAGAAAAAACATAGAAAAATAGGTGCAGAAGGAGGCCATTCGACTCTCTGAGCCATGGACTACAAGATAGCTTGCCCACACTCTACCCCAGATACACCCTCTGATCCTGTACCCTAGGTTGACTAATCTTTGGATCAGTGTCACCATGGCTCTGAGCTTTGGGTGTGTGGAGTGAAGGTCTGTCAGCAACGTGGGTCCATGGAGGGGTCTGTCCATCTCTTGACCATAATCATTGACCTGATTCTGTCTGTTTGATGGGAGCATTCAATTTGCTTGTAACGTGTGTGTGGAAGGAACTGGAGATGGTGTTTTAAACCAATGATAGATACAAAAAGCTAGAGTAACTCAGCGGGTGGGGCGGCGCACCTGGAGAGAAGGAATGGGTGACATTTCAACACAACGCCCTTCTTCAGACTCCAGAGATGCTGCCCGACCCACTGAGTTACGGCAGCTTTTTGTGTCCATCTTGCTTGAGACGGGGTTAGGTTTAATATCTGGCTGATGTGTGTGTTTCCCCTCCAGGTGTGTCCCTCACGTGAAGAAATGGATGCTGCTGGTGTTGCAGGCATTACTGGGTAAGGACCTGCTCCATTTCACATCTCACTTCATCGATCATTGATGTCTGCAGGATAATATGAAGAGAAAATCTTCACTGAGGGTTCGAGCAGTTGAGGCAAAACATGAGGAGAAACAGTCAAGTTGAGAGTAAAGGATTAAAGGTGGAGGGAGGGATTGGGGTGGGGAGGGGGCTGTATGTGCTGGGCTGAACAACAGCTGGCCAGTTTATAGTTTATAAAAACTGAGTATCCGGAGCCCAAGGTTCTTATTGGAATTAGAGAGTGAGGTCCAAGCAGCTGAATTGAGGTTGTGTTATATTGTACAGGCCCAGTGCCTACAAATGCTCATCACACGTCAACCCACTCATTCCTGGGATCATTCTCGTAAACCTCCTCTGGACTCTCTCCAACACCAGCATATCCTTCAGATGTGGAGCCCAAAACCGCTCACAATACTTCAAATGTGGTCTTATAAAGCCTCAGCGTTACATCTCTGTCTTTCCATTCTATTATCAGGGTGCTTGTATTTGATAATCTCGCTGTTCTAACGCGTGCAAAGATGCTAATCTCCAGATTGCTCCCAGTAGCTGGTACAGTGATTGTAGGTGTGGGAAGGGAGTGTGGGGGATGAGTAGGGGAGTGATGGTGTAGGAGGCAGGGCTGTATATTACTCGGGCACGGGCACTGGTTCTGAGGGCAGGTGGCACCTCGAGGCTGGGACCAATCTCCTCGATGGGTTTGTTAATGACGTTTGGACGGGTTGATATGGTTTGGTATAGAAGGAAATTTGAGCCAAGATTTGGGGGGAAGATGGGCAGAACAGGGAACGAGAGCTTGAAGTTAGTGAGTGTTTGGGAGGAAGAGGAAAGAAAGGCTGGAAAATCCAATGGAGGAGTGTGGCTCCACTTGAAGCAAGGATTCCATCGAGGGGAAAATGTCAAAGGCTAGAGGGCATAGCTTTCAGGTGAGAGTGGCGACGTTTAAAGGAGATATGGCCCCAAAGTTGTTTTTTAAGAGTAGTGGGTGTCTGGAACGTGCTTCCCGGGGTAATGGTGGAAGCAGATACGATAGTTGATGTTTAAGAATGTTTTAGATTTTAGATAGGCACATGGATATGCAGGGAATGGTGGGAAATGGATCACATGCAGGTGGAGAGTAGTTTAACTTGGCATCATGTTCGACACAGACATTAGGCCGAAGGTCCTGTTCCTGTGCTGTTCTATGTTGGAGGATGACTTTCTTTCACTCTGATTTTGTTCTGAGCTGCTCATTATGGAGAAGGGAGACTGAGGGATGACATTACTAGTTAATGAAACGTTGTAAACTGTGAAAGAGATGATATGTGTAGGAAGGAACTGCAGCTGCTGGTTTAAATCGAAGAAGGGTCTTGACCCGAAACGTCACCCATTCCTTCTCTCTAGAGATGCTGCCTGTCCCGCTGAGCTTATTTCAGCATTTGCGACTATCTTCAGAAGGGATGATATGTTAAAAAGTCGTCAATGTCGAATGTAAGATGAAAATGGGCAATTGCTGACTTGTGAGTGCACTGTTGACCCCAAATAGGGTGTGAGAGAGAACAAGTTCATAAGCAAAGTTCCAGCAAGTGTAAATGTGCAAGGACAATGTTATTGGATTTCAATTCCCCGGAGGTGAATCGTGATTAGTTGTAGCTATTCATACGAGGGGGATAATATTGTTACAGTAAACAAATGTGAAATATTGTGTGGGATGTGCAGAGAATAAGGGGAGGCATCAAGGGTCGGTCATTTTAGTCAATGGGTAACTCACCAGGCTCGGATGAAATGTATCCCAGGATGTTGAAGGGAGCCAGGGAAGAAATTATAGATGCTCAGACCGTGATATTTTGAATCTTCCTCACTGCAGGAGTAATACTGGAGGATTAGATTACTAACATATGGTTGTTTAAAAAGGGAGCATGGGAGAGCCCAAATAATTACAGGCCAGTTTGCTTAACCTGTGGAGGACAAATTATTGGAATAGATTCTAAATGGTATAAAATTAATTTAGAGGTGAATGTTTTATAGAACTGAGAGTAAGCATGCAGGTACAGCAGGCAGTGAAGAAAGCTAATGGCATGTTGGCCTTCATAACAAGAGGAGTTGGGTATAGGAGCAAAGAGTTCCTTCTGCATGGGGCCCTAGTTAGACCATACCTGGAGTATTGTGTGCAGTTTTGGTCTCCAAATTTGAGGAAGGACATTCTTGCTAGTGGATGCCAATTATCTGGATGCTTTCAAGAGAGTTAGATAGAGCTCTTAAAGACAGCGGAGTCAGTGGATATAGTGAGAAGGCAGGAATAGGGTACTAATTGTGGATGATCAGCCATAATCATATTGAATGGCGGTGCTAGCTCGAATGGGCTACTCCTGCACCTATTGTCTATTGTCTAAAAGTTGAGTTAAGGAGAGGTCGTCAGGATGGAGTTCTTGCAGGAAGGCTCTGTCTGACTGATGGTTACATTGTTTAAGTTGGTGACAAAGAATTGATAAGGCCAGCATGTTTCATGGAGACTATGGTTTTCAGTGAGGTTTTTGGTAAGGCCCCATTTGGCAGGTTGGTTAAAAAGTGAGTGGTCCATTGGAACCAAAATTTGATTTGTGGTAAAAAGCAAAGGTTAATGTGTGGGAAGGAACTGCAGATGCTGGTTTACACCGTAGATAGACACAAAATGCTGGAGTAACTCAGCGGGTCAGACAGCAACTCTGGAGAAAAGAAATAGATGACGTTTTGGGTCGAGACTCTTCTTCAGACTGAGAGTCAGGGGAAAGGGAAATGAGAGATAGAGACAGTGATGGAGAGAGATGTAGAACAAATGAAAGAAAGATATGCAAAAAAGTAACAATGATAAAAGAAACAGGCTGTTGTTAGCTGTTTGTTGGGTGAGAAAGACTACAGACAATGAGACTCATCAAGTTGACTTTGAAGCTGGTATAACTTGGGTGGGGGAGGGATGGAGAGAGATGGAATGCAAGGTTTACATCAACTTATAGAAATTAATATTCATACCATTGGGATTTAGGTTGCCCAAGCAACATATGAGATGTTCCTCCAATTTGCGTTTGGCCTCACTCTGAGGACATAAAGGTTAAGTGTGGGAATGCGAAAGGGAATTAAAGTGTTTGTCAACCGGGAGATCAGGTAGGTCCAGGCAGACTGAGCGCAGTGAACGGACTGAGGCGACTGCAAACCTTCAATGTTACTTGCTTCAGTGCAACCTTTCTGCCTCTGCAGGTGTTGGCCTCTTGATGTCATCCAGAGGTATCTGGTCTCGTCCTGAGAAGCTGGGCGCGCTGGAGAGAACTCAGGTGAGCCCCTGAAAGCACTCAGGTGAGCCCCTGACCGCAGGTCATGGCTGCCCGTGAGCAGTCCGGGTGTCTGGGGTTATGGGGAGAAGGCAGGAGAATGGGGTTAGGAGGGAGAGATAGATCAGCCATGATTGAATGTAGATGGGCCGAATGGCTTAATTCTTCTCCTATCACTTATGGCCTTGCCAAGCAAGTTGGCAAACTGGGCTCATGTGGCCCCACAGTCCTCTAAACCCTTTGTCAATATTTCTGTCCAATTGTCTTTTCAGAGTGTCAGAAACCAGTGAGTACCTGGTGGATTTTGGCATTCACTGAAACTCTTCATGTTTTGAGAGGTGGGGGGCAATCCCCCCCGATGTTTTGTAATTTGGATTTTGAAATTCGGTGAAAAAAATCTAATAAAATCTCTGCTTTCCGCGAGACAGTGGGGATGTCACTGTTAAGCGCTTGTTAATTGTCTCTAATAACATCGTATTAACACGATGTGTCACCAATTGTGTTTTGACCTTCAAGTATTACTGAAGGTATTCACGGAGAATTTCTTAAAGTTGTCTGATGCGGGTACAGTTACCATTTGAACTAATTGGATGTATTGGTGGATGGGAAAGATTTAAACGGTTTGAAC
Organism: Leucoraja erinaceus; assembly: GCF_028641065.1. Lineage (NCBI taxonomy): Eukaryota > Metazoa > Chordata > Chondrichthyes > Rajiformes > Rajidae > Leucoraja > Leucoraja erinaceus. Next base: position 47,856 of record NW_026575366.1, read on the forward strand.
GGGTTTCCTGGCTCCTTGCAGGTAAGTCCTTCATTCAGGTCACTCACGTTATTTCGTTTTTCTTCTCTCTCTCTCTCTATCCCCCTCCAAGGTCGATTCTTCTGTCACCCTTTATTTGCTTCAGTTTTATTTGTTTAAGTGTTATTTATCACATTGTAGCTTTTGAAACATTCAAGCGGGTATCAGACGTTTTCTCAGGGCTGAATTGGCCGATTTGTGGGGCCTTTCATAGCCCGGCGCGGATTAAAATCAATCTGCTGCATCAAGGCGATCGAGGCTCCCGATGTTGAAGCCCTCGCCGGCCGATTTTATACCACGCCGGGCAATGAAAGTCCCTGCAAACGGGCCGATTCAAGCTCCACGATTCGGGGTGGACGAAGCTGCTGTTGCTGGACTTCGGAGTTGGTCACCAACCAGGTTAGCTCGCAATGTTACCGTCCACATGGCCCACGCCCGAAGCCTCGCGTGTGTGTGTGTGTGTGTGTGTGTGGGGGGGGGGGGGGGGTGTGTTGTATGTGTGTGTGTTTGTGTGTACGCGCGCATGCACGTAGCTACCAAGGAATTGTGTCCCACCCCCACCCCATGTTTTGACAGCGATTTAAACCCCGGAGAGAGAGAGAGTACCCAAGAATGACAGCAGGGGCAGTGCACCTCCTTGAATTCACCTTCTGAATCCCACTCCAGCCTGCCCTAACTGATTTCTGAATGAGGTACAAAGCTGCCGGTTCAGTTTAGTTTAGAGATAGAGCATGGAAGCCGGCACTTTGGCTCACCGAGTCCGCACTGACCAGCGATGCTCTCACATTAACACTACTCGACACACACCAGGGTCAATGTTACATTTAGACCAAGCCAATTAACCAACAAACCTGTACGTCTTTGGAGTGTGGCAGGAAACCAAAGATCTTGGAGTAAACCCATGCAGATCATGGGGAGAAGGTACAAACACTGTACAGACAGCACCCGTAGTCAGGATCGAACCCAGGTCTCTGGCGCTGGAAGACAGCAAGAACCACCGTGTCGCCCCTCGGATGTGGGAGGCAACCGGAGCAACCGGAGGAAACTCCCACGGTCATAGGGAGAATGTACACAAGAGAGCACCCAAGGTCTGGGTCAAACCCAGATCTCTGGCACTGCGAGGTAACTTGGTCGGCTTCAATGTTGGGCTGAAGGGCCTGTCTCCGTGTTGTATGATTCTGCAGACCTGAGCCCTGTGCTTCCAGATCAGCAGCAAGGACCCATACTGCAATCGTCCAGGTTCCCAACACCACTGAACCGACCACTGTGCACAACTGCACAGACTTGCTAGACATTAAATGCTGGAGTAACTCAGCAGGTCAGGCCGATTCACTGGAGAAAAGGAATAGGTGACATTTCTGGAAAGTCTCAACCCGAAACGTCACCTATTCTTTCTCTCCGGAGATGCTACATGACTCGCTGAGTTACTCCAGTTTTTGTGTCTATCTTCGGTTTAAACCAGCATCTGTAGTTCCTTCCTATGCATTCTGACAGCTTGCTAGCTGGTTTCTCGACACTAGCCGTGCTGTGCAGCTTTGTGCTCCACGCCCATGAGTGTGGTTTGCACACCCTTCGTTAGGTGCCCGCTTCTGTGTGGCCAGCTCACCTCCCTCGTGAGAATAATCCATGAGCCAACTCATACTTATTTAGATCCAAAGCATTCTCGGGGTAATCTTTGTCTTTTGACGGTTACCGCACATGGTATAGATGTCTGCTCCGGTCAGTAAATGTGGAATCAAGGACGGCACGGTGGCATAGTGGTAGAGCTACTGCCTTACAGCGCTTGCAGCACCAGAGGCCCGGGTTCAATGCTGATTACGGGTGCTGTCTGTACAAAGTTTGTACGTTTTCTCCGAGATCTTCGGTTTCCTCCCACATTCCAAAGACATACAGGTTTGTTGGTTAATTGGCTTGGTATGAATTGTCCCTAGTGTGTCGGGGACAGTGTTAGTGCATGGGGATCGCTGGTCGGTGTGGACCCGGTGGTCCAAAGGGCCTGTTTCCTTGCTGTATCTCTAAACTAAACTAAACTGCACACAATCCCCAAGCAGAAAGAGCAGTGAGACTTGCAGCTTTGTGGCTGTGGTTGGGAGGTGTTGCCCAGAGCTGCCAACCCAGGGACAAGGCAGTGTTTAATTTCACACCTGAGAGGTGTCGCACACACGCACGCACGCACACACACACACACGCCCACCGTGGGATTTGACCTTCCTGCCGCCCGTAAGTGTTGTTGCTGGAACGACTTCAACCCGGGCTGTCACTGGAGAAATGTTGATCAAAGTTTTCCCATGGCCAGTGGGGGAATGGGTGAGCAGAGATGAAAGGCAGAGGAGTGCTGGAAATGTGGGTGGGAGGAAGGAGCATCAGGGGAATAGCCTTTCAGCCCACAATGTCAATGTGGAACATGATGCAAAGATGACTAATCTTGCTTGCCTGCACACAATCCATATCCCGCCATTCCGTGCATATCCATACGACTATCAAAATGCCTCTATCGTATCTGCCTCCACCGCCTATCCTGGCAGAGCCTGTTCCAGGCATCCACCTGGTATAAAAATCTATCACCTTTATACTTGATCCCTCTCATCGTAAAGCTATACCCTCTGGTCTTTGACATTTCCACCCTGCTACCACTGCGCCACCATATTGCCCAAGCTGACTGTCTTGCTCTGTTCCTAGGCTGGCCTGCAGGTGCGTGTGCAGAGAATGGAGAAGGAGCTGGAGCTGCTGACCGCTGACCTCCGGGCTTGGCTGGACTGGGGCGGTGGGCCGTCTGAAACCATACGCCTCCCTCCCCCACTGACACCAGCCCACATCATCAAGCTGCTGGGCAAGGTAACCCTGCAGAGACTGGATGAGCTTCGGAACATGCTGCCCTTCGAGTCGCTGGAGAGGGTGCAGGTGAGTGTCAAATGCTGGCAGCTTGGCCTCTTCCTCCACCCCTGCCTGGCAGTGATGTGTAGAGTCTGTCCGTAGGGGGGTGAGCAGAGCCTTGATTGACACGAGGAAATCCAGCTGTTAGTTAACCTGTTGCTTAACCTGCCTGGTGGTCATTGAGAGAGATGGCATGGAAACAGGCCCTTTGACCCACTGAGTCCACGCTGACCATCGATCACCCATTTGCACTAATCTAATCCATTTATTATCTGGCAACTGAATAAGTTTACCACAACTAGAGAGCAGTCCTGAACAACGATCTACCTCATTGGTGACCCTCGGACTATCTTTAATCGGATTTTACTATCTTTACCTTACACTGAACGTTATTCCCTTATCATGTATCTATACACTGTAAATGCCCCGATTGTAATCATGTATTGCCTTTCTGCTGACTGGATAGCATGCCACAAAAGCTTTTCACTGTACAGGTGACAATAAACTAAACTGAACTTTATTCTTTCCATATTGTCTTCAATCCCCTCCCCCCCCCAGATTCTCCACTTGCCGACATGGAAGAGGCAATTTACAAAGGCCAATTAACCTACGAATCTGCACACATTTGGTTTTCTATGTCTACAAAGGCTCTCGCTCTGCGTTGGACAGAGGTGGGGTGGGTGCGTGCCCCTGGTGAGACTGTAACGCTGCTTGTGTTTGCTTCCAGGCTGACATCGCCGCCATCCAGCAGAAGCATGAGGAGCGGACGGAGCCGGCGCTGCGGGCAGTTGGTTGCAATACCAAGGTGGGTGCGGGGAGAGAGAGCTGGTGCTGGTGTGGGAGAAGGGGTAGAGAGGGCACAGGGAGTCATGGTTCATAAGTGATAGGAGCTGAATTAGGCCTTTCGGCTCATCAAGTCTACTCCGCCATTCAATCATGGCTGATCTATCTCACCCTCTTAACCCCATTTCCCTGCCTTTTCTCCATAACCTCTGACACCCATACTAATCAATAATCTATCTACATCTTCCTTAAAAAGATCCACAGCCTATTGTGGCAGTAAATTCCACAGATTCACCACATTCTGATTAAAGAAATTCCTCCTCATCTCCTTCCTAAAGGAACGTCCTTTTATTCTGAGGTTAAGGCCTCTGGTCCTAGCATGGCAAGTTTTCCTTCACATTCTGCCTGAAATGGC
>NW_026575367.1:0-51845 GCF_028641065.1 Leucoraja erinaceus
TCTTACTCTTTTTCTTTCATTTCCTCCTCCCATTCCTTCGCTCTACCCCCACTTGTGTTTTCTTTCTTATCATTCCTTCCTGCTTTTCCTACACCCTCGACCTTCTTTATTCCTTTCTCATTCCCATGTTTCTCCCATTTTTTTTTTTTCCCCTAACCTTTTCCCCTTTACAATCTCTCTACCCTTCTTTTTCGACCTGTATCCAGTCGGTATCGAAAATTTCCGAGGGTGTGTGAATTTAGCTTAAAGTCTAAAGAAGGCCATACAGTTGCATCCGATCAACAACAATTCTCAGCAGGTATTTTGAATATGGGTCCCGACCCAAATGTCTCCTAACCCCTTTTCCGTCCAGAGATGCTGCCTGAGTCCTCCAGCACTTTATTTCTATATTTGGTTCCCTGATAGGCAATTGTTGGCTAGGGATAGTGTGATCCCACGAGGGGAACGCAGCGTTGCAAACCTTGGACTGGTTAAACCGACATTTACTGCATAGGGGAGGGGGGGTGGGGGGGGGGGGGGGCTGGGGTATGGTTTTACGTCTTCGATGGATGAAAATCATCTATTTATTTATTTAATCTTATTTTTCGAGCAGAATAAAAGAATAAAAAGCAAGTGTGAAACAGCATACAAAAAATCACAGGATTTATATCCTGGAGCCTGTAAATTCACTGCACTGTGGGAGTAAGTTCACCAGAGGTCTTGCAGTGGTTCAGTGAGCCAGCAATTCTCAAGAGTGATTAGTGATGAGCAATAAATACCGGCCTTACCAGTGACGCCCAGATCCTGGTAAAAACAAAACCAGCCTGAGGGACCAAAGAGCCTACTCTTCATAAGTTCTTGGGGAGAGAATTACAAAGATTCCTCGGTCTCTGAGTGAAGACATTTCTCGTACTCTCTGACTCGAAGGCAGATCTCTTATTTTGAGACTGTGGCATTGTAAAGGGCAATATAAGGCAATGATTAGGAGCACCTCCATCGAAGGCCGCAAGAAATTGCAGAGAGTAGTGGACGTAGCCCAGATCATCACGCAAACCAACGTCTCTTCCATTGTCTCCATCGACACTGATGACAAGGCCACCAACATAATTAAAGACCAGCCGCACACCGGTCACTCCCTCTTCTCCCCTCTCCCAGCAACAGGTACAGAGGTTTGCAAACACACACCTCCAGATTCAGGGACAGTCTCTTCCCAGCTGTTATTTGGCAACTGAAACATACACTTAAAGGCCTTTCTCATGGGGCGACTTGACGCAAGATGTAACCAGAGTGAAGTGGTCGTGGTCTAGCACGATATCACACGATATAACGGGGGGGGGGGGTAGATAAAGAGTTCCCACGGTACACGGCATTTCTGTTATTTGTGCGAGTGACTTGTACGTCTCCTGAGCTTTCCCGTTAAATCTTGAATGAACATTGTGAACTGTCAAGTGTTGTTCATCACGTGGCACAAATGATGTCACTTTTTTTTCACACACTATAAATATCCTCCCTTGGTTGAATTGGCTCATTTGGAGACATGCCTGTAGTAATGCCGTGACTTTATTGCAGGAAGATGCCACATTACTTAGACGATGTTAGTTGCGCCCAAGTTTAAATTTCCAATGTGAGTTTCGGAGTAAAGAGTCAGCGCAGAATCATTGATAATCAAAAACTGTCTGAATCAGCAAGTTAGACACAAAATGCTGGAGTAACTCAGTGGGCCAAGCAGCATCTCTGGAGAAAAGGAATAGATTCCATTTTTGGGCGGGACCCTTCTTCGGGATGATTGTAGGGGGGAACTGGAAACGAGAAAAGACCGGGACAAATCAGGGCCAACAACAGATGACCTCAGCAGGGTATTTTGAAGAGGGGTCCCGACCCGAAATGTCGCCTAACCCTTTCCTCCAGAGATGCTGCCTGACCCACTGAGTCACTCCAGCACTTTATGTCTATATTTGGTTCCCTGATAGGCTAATTGTTGGCTAGGGATAGTGTCATCCCAAGAGGGAACCATCGTTGCAAACCTTGGCCTGGTTAACCGACATTTACTGCATGGGGGGGGGGGGGCGAGGGAGAGAGAGAGAGTGTAAGTTATCTAAAATTAAATAATTCAATGTTCATAGTGAACACAGACACAAAATGTTGGAGTAACTCAATGGGTCAGGCAACATCTCTGGAGAAAATGAACAGGTGGCGTTTGTGTCTATCTTCGGTAAAAACCAGCATCCGCAGTTCCTTCCTGCACAATGGATCTCAGTGTCAAGTCTCTGACTCCCGTTGGCAGGCCAATAGGCCCACAGCCCGCCCAGCGATGACTAACCCATGTCACAGGGGGATGGTGTGAAGGCGGAGTTAGACAGAGCTTGATTAATGTTACGGTTGGGGAATGGGCCATAATATGGCCAGGGAAACGCTGTTATTCGTGACGCTCCCTCCACCCTTTCCCAGCTGTTCTCAATCGCACCCCTGGCCACACAAAAATTTATACTTTAAGAAGGAATACACGGAACATTTAAACTCAGAACGCTTCTAACAGAGTGAGCCATGTGAGCACTTTGATCATTCTCCTTGTATTTGCATTTGACAAAATAGTCGGAAAAAAATGTTTAAAAGTGTTCATACCTTTTGCTAGGCCTAATTGGCCCTTACCTCTGCGAAAATAGTCTGATATTCGTAGGTGAAATGTCACCAACAATAATTGATTATATTATTAATTGACTAATAATTGACTCTATTAGCGGAAAGATGCAATTCTGATCTAATATTATCAATGCCTCTGTCTTTGGAAGCAACAGCAGCAATTTATTAAATCTGACTACATGCGGCACAGTGGTAGAGTTGCTGCCTCACAGCCCCAGAGACCGGGGTTCGATCCTGACCATGGGGGCAGTCTGTATGGAGTTTGTATGTTCTCCCTGTGACCGCGTGGGTTTTCTCCGAATGCACCGGTTTCCTCTCACACTCCAGAGATTACAGGTTTGTAAGTTAATCGGCTTCGGTAACATTGTAAAATTGTCCCTGGAGTGTATAAGAATAGGTGGTCGGCGCGGACTCGGTGGGCCGAAGGGCCTGTTTCCGCGCTATATCTCTAAAATCTGAAGTTAGGTAATGTCTAAAGGAACTGCAGATGCTGGTTAATACGCACAAAAGGACACAAAATGTTGGTGTAACTCAGCAGGTAAGTCAGATCTGGGAAGAAAAACATAAAAAGCTGGAGTAAGTCAGCGGGTCAGGCAGCATCTCTGGAGAAAAAGAATAGGTGGCGATTCAAATCGGAACCCTTCTTCAGACATCCTAATCGGAATTGAGTCTGAAGATGTGTCTCGTCCCGAAACATCACCTATTTTTCTCCAGAGATGCTGCTTGACTCGCTGAGTTACTCCAGCTTTTTGTGTCTGTCTTTGTTTTAAACCAGCATGTGCAGTTCACTCCTTTACACGGGTCTCTGGAGAACATTGATTGGTAGCGTTCCGGACCCTGCTTCGGAAAGGCATCGATCGCGCTGGTTGGCGAGGACTCCGAGCTGTATCTCTCAAAGAAGTACATGTGAAAAATTTCTCACGGACCATAAAAATGCGGGACCTTTCAGTAAAGTCCCTTTTAAAGATTATAGTTATTTTCTTGAATCTCATTAACATAACTCATGAATAAGTTGATGTCCATTTGCGGATGCAAATCTTTATTTTTTAAATTCAATCCCACAGAAGCCAATTTGTACTCACGTTCTGTCCCCTCTGTCCAGCTTCCGGGTTCACCGTTCGCAGGAGTTCCCACGGTACACGCAAGAGTCAGTACGGATATCGCAATGGCCACTACGTGCATGCAATGTTCAACCACAAGTGTACAAGTCACTCTTGGAGAAATTCAAGCTTGTTTGAATTTTCTCCCGAGTCACCAAGTTACACGAGTACCTGCCGTTAGCGCCACGGTGGTCCACGAATGCCGTACGGTTATCGCACGAGGTTCCCACGATGTTCAACTCTGGCTAACTCTTGCGTCAAGTCGCCCCATGAGAAAGGCCTATTACTGGCTAGAGAGCACTTCTGACCTCCCATCTACCCCATTAGAGACCTTTGATTATCTTTAATCAACTTTATCTTGCACTAAATGTTACACCCTTTATCGTGTATCTGTACACTGTGGATTGCTTAATTGTAATCTCGTATAGTCTTTTCACTGACTGGATTGTAGGCAACAAGCTTTCCACTGTACATTGGTACACGCGGCAATAATCTAAAGTAAACATTTTTTGTAAACTAATCCAAGATAATTGTATCATTTTAAGCCTCTGTGACCTTGCTTAACCCACATATTTAAACTTATAGATAGAGGTTCTCAGTTATCAGAATGAATGATGTCCACCTGGAGGTAGACAAGAATGCTGGAGAAACTCAGCGGGTGAGGCAGCATATAACCATATAACAATTACAGCACGGAAACAGGTCATCTCGACCCTTCTAGTCCGTGCTGAACACGTATTCTCCCCTAGTCCCATATACCTGCGTTCAGACCATAACCCTCCATTCCTTTCCCGTCCATATAACTATCCAATTTATTTTTAAATGATAAAAACGAACCTGCCTCCACCACCTTCACTGGAAGCTCATTCCACACAGCCACCACTCTCTGAGTAAAGAAGTTACCCCTAAACTTCTGTCCCTTAATTCTCAAGTCATGTCCCCTTGTTTGAATCTTCCCTACTCTCAGTGGGAAAAGCATCTATGGAGCGAAGGAAATAGGCGACGTTTTGGGTCGAGACCCTTCTTCAGACTGATGTGAGGGTGGGGGTGGCGGGAAGAAGAAAGGAAGAGGCGGAGACAGTGGGCTGGGGGAGAGCTGGAAAGGGGAGGAGAAAGCAGGGACTACCTGAAATTGGAGAAGTCAATGTTCAAACTGTTGCGGTGTAAATTACCCAAGCAAAATATGTCCACCAGTAAGTTATTTAACATTATTCTGCACAAAAAGCTATTGGGTATGGTTTACGTTCTTCGATGGATGAAAATCATCTATTTATTTATTTAATCCTTTTTTTCGAGCAGAATAAAAGAATAAAAAGCAAGTGTGAAACAGCATACAAAAAATCACAGGATTTATATCCTGGAGCCTGTAAATTCACTGCACTGTGGGAGTAAGTTCACAAGAGGTCTTGCAGTGGTTCAGTGAGCCAGCAATTCTCAAGAGTGATTAGTGATGAGCAAATAAATACCGGCCTTACCAGTGACGCCCAGATCCTGGTAAAAACAAAACCAGCCTGAGGGACCAAAGAGCCTACTCTTCATAAGTTCTTGGGGAGAGAATTACAAAGATTCCTCGGTCTCTGAGTGAAGACATTTCTCGTACTCTCTGACTCGAAGGCAGATCTCTTATTTTGAGACTGTGGCATTGTAAAGGGCAATATAAGGCGATGATTAGGAACACCTCCATTGAAGGCCGCAAGAAATTTGTTCTTCGATGGATGAAAATCATCTATTTATTTATTTAATCCTTTTTTTCGAGCAGAATAAAAGAATAAAACAGCAAGTGTGAAACAGCATACAAAAAACAAAACAAGAATATTTATACAGTGTCATAAACAATATCTATAAATACATGAAATTGTATGTGTCCGAAAAGGAGCAGGAAGAAGCCAAAGCTTATTAATTCCCACCCCTTATTCAACTGCTTATAATTATCTTATACAAATTTAGCAGCTATATGTACACCATATGTACACCAGCCACTATATGTACACCAAATTATTTACATTTATACATTAATCAAACATTTACAAAGCCGTACAAGAAAGAGAAAAAAATAAAAGAAAAACCCCTCATATACTGTACAGTATCTTAGTCATATATACAACCTATCACCCTTCCCAATACAATCAGTATAAATATCCCACTCACAATCACCTACCATCCCAATATCCTTTTAAAAAAAGTGTATTTGTACATCTTTTTAAACTGAATTTATGTTTGTGCGAAGTTTTACTCCTGTTCCAGACCATTACACAAATTCACACCACAGATTGCTATGCACATACTTTTAAGTGGTTTGGCAAAAGACTGGTTGTTAGACTGCCAGAAGTGCATTTACTAACGATTTGATAGCAACCCTGGAGCATGAATGTGACCAGGCTGCTGTTAAGTGTTGCTATAAGTTAGATAGAAGTAGTACAGGTATACAGAGGTGTTCAACTTTAGATAACAAATTTGGAGTTGAAAAACTACTGAACATTAAAGCGCATAAAACCAAAGGATGAACTTCAACACATCTAGAGATCGCAGATGTAATTTAAAGGAACTCCTAGATTATAAAGCTTTGCTAGAGGGAAGATTGCTGTTCTATAGTCCAGTTGCCTTCTGATCCTTATGGGTATCGGCTTCAAAATAACAGCAAACAGGTTCATCAGGGATCAAAGTTAGTCAAAGAAGCTACTTTAGATAATCTGGCAATGCCAAAGAACACATTTCCCTGATGGTTGCAAATTAGTGACATGATGTAAACTGCAGAAAGAATCCTATGAATTTAAAGGATTCCACAACACTTTTTGCAACTATTCTGGAAATGTTTAGAGTATCCTTAACATGTAGTGGCACAACATTGAGGGGAACATTTCCTCTGATTACAAAGTCTAAAGAGATGGGGTGATAGTGGTGAAAAAAGCAGCAATTAGAAAGAAAACACACATAAACAGCGTGTGCTGGAAATCCAAATAAAAAACAGATGATGCTGGAAATACAAGTCTTCGCCCTCTCCCAGATGTGGAGAGAGAAAAATATTTTTTTTTTTTTTTTTTTTTTTTTTTTTTTTTTTTTTTTTTTTTTTTTTTTTTAAAAGCTGGTGAGATTTCATGAGAATTAGGAAAAGTTAGAAATTGAATTTTTTGATGTTGTAGAGAAAGGTGGAGAGGAGGGAATAGAACGGAGACGGAGAGAGACTGAATGATAACACGCTGCATTGCTGGCGTTGAGAGTGTGATGAAGGCTTGATGATCACAGGTGAGCTGTCAGTAGGAGGTGAATGATGTTAGGACATTCACTGATCTGTGCCATTAATTCCCGAGGCCAGAAAAAGACCTGAAACTGTTGGGAGTCTCATGAATAAACAAAAACTTTACACAATGTCATTAAATAGATTCTATTTAAGGGTGCACTACATAATGACTTGTCCTCCAGCCCATCCTACCATTGGGCACTGCACATTCTGAGCATTGCTCTTCAAATGTTAGGTAAAGGAATGTTTACCTGCTGATAGAAACATAGAAATTAGGTGCAGGAGTAGGCCATTCGGCCCTTCGAGCCTGCACCGCCATTCAATATGATCATGGCTGATCATCCAACTCAGTATCCCGTACCTGCCTTCTCTCTATACCCTCTGCTCCCCTTAGCCACAAGGGCCACATCTAACTGCCTCTTAAATATAGCTTGATACGGTTGATAAATATAATTGTTATATTTGGTTATAGTTATATGGATGGGAAGGGAATGGAGGGTTATGGTCTGAGCGCAGGTATATTGGACAAGGGGAGATTATGTGTTCGGCACGGACTAGAAGGGTCGAGATGGCCTGTTTCCGTGCTGTAATTGTTATATGGTTAATTGATGTGGTTTTTTTTAATCATAAATAATTAAAAGCATAACCAATGGCCCACTGTTTGAGGTCACTGTAGGTCACTGCCTTCTTCTTTTCCCTTGTCTAAGGACAAAAAACTATCCTCCCAGGTCAACCAGCCTTTCCAGTTTGTGTTAGATTTAGTGAGCTCTAAAAAAAAGAAATTGGAACACCCTTTTTCCCCCCCCCGTTTTTTTTTCCACCAACCCATTCCCCCCCCCCCCCCCCACCCCATAAAATTTAAAATGTATATGGATTGGTACATGGACAGAAACGATTTAGGATACTACACCAGGTGGGACACACAATAAAGTTTGTTTTTCATTCACTCATTCATTGGGCCCTGTTCCCCCCCCAACGCAATAATCCACCACTCACGCATTCCCCTAATGCAAACCCGTTTTCTACCACTCACCTGTTTCTGGAATTCTCCCAAAGTAACCTGTTCCCCAAAGTGATATTCCACCACTCACCCATAGCCCCCAACTTCCCCTACCCACCCCCCCCCCCCCCACAAGGAATGTTCTGGAAATGAAACCTCCACACTCCCCCCACAATGAAAACCCCCACGTGGGGGGCGTCAGCACTGACCTCTCCCCCCCCCCATCCCACTCCCCCACGAGGAAGGTTCTGGAAATTAAACCTCTCCCCTATTCCCACCCCCCCACAATGAAAACCCCCACCTCCCATCCCACCCCCTCACGTGGAAAATTCTGGAAATGAAACCTCTCCCGTATTCCCCCCCCCCCCCCCCCACAGGGTGCTCCCCCCCCCCCCCCCCCATCCCATCCCCTCACAAGGAAAATCACAATTTTTTTTGAGTAAATGAAACCTGTCCTATTCCCCACACAGAGACCACACACACACACACACACACACACACACACACACACACACACACACACACACACACACACACACACACACACACACACACACACACACACACACACACACACACACACACACACACACACACAGAGAAAAACCTCCTCCCAAGACAGGAAAGATTTGGAAGGATATATGGGCCAAATGCAGGCGTGGGATTAATGTGGATGGGGCATCTTGGTCATCGTGGGCAAGTTGGGTCAATGCTGTTTGAACCGATGATTCTATGACTCGATTTCCAGCTGCTGCAATCTCTTGTATCACACAGTTCCAGTTTTTACTTTAATTTCTCTCTTCTGAACTTTGTTCTCTTCTGCATCCATGTCCTAACAAGCCTTCACACTCTCTCAGCTGGTACCGTCAACATTTGTTGGCACTTATAACCTCATGTTTACCATCACATCACAGGCATTCCTGTGATTCTATCCATCTTGCCTTGCCTCTACAACCTAGTATACGATTGACCTCTAACCTTTCCTAGTTGACATGTCTGTAGCGCTAAACCACGCAGCAGATGCTGCCGGACTGTCTAAGTATTCCCAACATTTTCTGTTTTTGTAAATAGGATTAATATGTTTGAGAAGGTTGGATGCATCCAATACTCATTAAGAAACAGGCCACCCCTTTTATGATGCATAATTATGACACAAAGATATTTTATAACGACTGCAAATCTCCATCAATAAGGACTTAAATGTGGATAAATGTGAGGTTATCCATTTTGGAGGCAAAAACGGGAAAGCAGACTATTATCTAAATGGTGGCCGATTGGGAAAGGGGGAGATGCAGCGAGACCTGGGTGTCATGATACACCAGTCATTGAAGGTAGGCATGCAGGTGCAGCAGGCAGTAAAGAAAGCAAATGGTATGTTAGCTTTCATAGCAAAAGGATTTGAGTATAGGAGCAGGGAAGTTCTACTGCAGTTGTACAGGGTCTTGGTGAGACCACACCTGGAGTATTGCGTACAGTTTTGGTCTCCAAATCTGAGGAAGGACATTATTGCCATAGAGGGAATGCAGAGAAGGTTCACCAGACTGATTCCTGGGATGTCAGGACTGTCTTATGAAGAAAGACTGGATAGACTTGGTTTATACTCTCTAGAATTTAGGAGATTGAGAGGGGATCTTATAGAAACTTACAAAATTCTTAAGGGGTTGGACAGGCTAGATGCAGGAAGATTGCTCCCGATGTTGGGGAAGTCCAGGACAAGGGGGTCACAGCTTAAGGATACGGGGGAAATCCTTTAAAACCGAGATGAGAAGAACCTTTTTCACACAGAGAGTGGTGAATCTCTGGAACTCTCTGCCACAGAGGGTAGTTGAGGCCACAGTTCATTGGCTATATTTAAGAGGGAGTTAGATGTGGCCCTTGTGGCCAAGGGGATCAGAGGGTATGGAGAGAAGGCAGGTACGGGATACTGAGTTGGATGATCAGCCATGATCATATTGAATGGCGGTGCAGGCTCGAAGGGCCACATGGCCTACTCCTGCACCAAATTTCTATGTTTCTATGTTAAAAATAATATTTCATGAAGCCAGAAGATAGACACAAAAAGCTGGAGTAGCATCTCTGGAAAAAAGGAATAGGTGACGTTCCGGGTGGAAACCCTGCCATTTGTCTAGCAACACCACGGAATAAGTATGTTTTGAGAATTGTGGTGCAGCCCAACCTGCTCTGGTGTAACATCGCTACGCTACATTGCTTCATCTATTTATACTTTTGATATCTATTCATAAGTAATTGAATCATAATTAGCTAACATTAATTGAAATATTAATTTATTCCACAAATTTAGTGGCATATTAACAGGGTGCTACCAGTAGCTACCCTGATGCAACACATGCCTTTTAACATTATTTCAAATCCAGCTGACTTTGCAGAAAACTTGCAGAAGTTAGCAAAAAATGCAGCTAAACCGCCAGATAGAAACATAGAAATGAGGTGCAGGACTAGGCCATTAGGCCCTTATCCTTAAGCTGCGACCCCTTGTCCTGGACTTCCCTAACATCGGGAACAATCTTCCTGCATCTAGCCTGTCCAACCCCTTAAGAATTGTGTAAGTTTCTATAAGATCCCCTCTCAATCTTCTAAATTCTAGAGAGTATAAACCAAGTCTATCCAGTCTTTCTTCATAAGACATCCCAGGAATCAGTCTGGTGAACCTTCTCTGCACTCCCTCTATGGCAATGAGGGAGTGCAGAGAAGGTGGCAATGTTTATCTTATGAAACATTAAGATAAGTAGTTAACGATTTCTACTAGTCATTCAGTTGGTTGATAATGTACCGAGGTTAATGAAAGAAAGGTTAAATATTGCCTTGAATTTATGATTGATAATCTCTCCCCTTCTCTGTAATGTTGGCACTTTTGGCCATATTCAGTCTAGAGCTGCAGAGAGGTTTGGAACTATGTTGGAGGCCAAAGTAAGTATCAATGAACATGTAATCGGCGGGTACACAAAAAAGCTGGAGAAACTCAGCGGGTGCAGGGGGCAGCATCTATGGAGCGAAGGAAATAGGCAAGGTTTCGGGCCGAAACTGTAATCGGCGGGTATCTGCTATTTGGTAATACTACTGTGACAGCACCTTCCAGTCCAGTACTAGTCATCGAAAGATGGTCTGAAAAGGGCTGGATTGCACTTGTCTAACTTTTTGTATACAGGAATACATAGGTGATTATCCACTTGCTAGGTAGATGATGTTGATATTTCTGTACCCAGCAGTTCATTTATTCAGCAGACCAGTTACAGTATACACACGGACTCTTCTGACACACATTTTTCTCATTCTGTTGGCACAATACTGTAAATTCAACTACTTGACAGATTTTTCATCTGTGGACCAGAACTATATGATTAGTTTGATGATTCCAGGGCACTGTTGGAATGGGAATGTGGTGAAATTTCTCAATGATAAATTTTGATGATCACTGTTCTGCAGTTGCTTCAATGTTCTTTGCTTCAAATTACAAAATAATATTAGGGCGTTGATTATAGACAATAGGTGCAGGAGTAGGCCATTCGGCCCTTTGAGCCAGCACCGTCATTCAATGTGATCATGGCTGATCATCCCCAATCAGTACCCCATTCCTGCCTTCTCCCCATATCCCCCGACTCCGCTATCTCTAAGAGCCCAATCTAGCTCTCTTGAAAGTATCCAGAGAACCTGCCTCCACCACTAGAGGCAGAGAATTCCACAGACTCACAACTCTCTGTTAGAAAAAGTGTTTCCTCATCTCCGTTCTAAATGGCTTACCCCTTATTTTTAAACTGTGGCCCATGGTTCTGGACTCCCCCAACATTGGGAACATGTTTCCTGCCTCTAGCATGTCCAAACCCTTAACAATCTTATATGTTTCAATAAGATACCCTCTCATCCTTCTAAACTCCAGAGTGTACAAGCCCAGCCGCTTCATTCTCTCAGCATATGACAGTCCCGCCATCCCAGGAATTAACCTTGTAAACTACGCTGCACTCCCTCAATAGCAAGAACGTCCTTCCTCAGATTAGGGGACCAAACCTGCACACAATACTCCAGGTGTGGTCTCACTAGGGCTCTGTACAACTGCAGAAGGACCTCTTTGCTCCTGTACTCGACTCCCCTTGTTAAACCCCTTTCTCATGGGGCAACTTGATGCAAGAGTTAACCAGAGTTGAACATCGTGGGAACCTCTTGCGATAACCGTACGGCATTCGTGGACCACCGTGGCGCTAACGGCAGGTACTCGTGTAACTTGGTGACTCGGGAGAAAATTCAAACAAGCTTGAATTTCTCCAAGAGTGACTTGTACACTTGTGGTTGAACATTGCAACATTATATGCACGTAGTGGCCAGTGCGATATCCGTACTGACTCTTGCGTGTACCGTGGGAACTCCTGCGAACGGTGAACCCGGAAGCTGGACAGAGGGGACAGAAGGTGAGTAAAAATTGTCTTCTGTGGGATTGAATTTAAAAAATAAAGATTTGCATCCGCATATGGACATCAACTTATTCATGAGTTATGTTAATGAGATTCAAGAAAATAACTATAATCTTTAAAAGGGACTTTACTGAAAGGTCCCGCATTTTTATGGTCCGTGAGAAATTTTTCACATGTACTTCTTTGAGAGATACAGCTCGGAGTCCTCGCCGACCAGCGATCGATGCCTTTCCGAAGCAGGGTCCGGAACGCTACCAATCAATGTTCTCCAGAGACCCGTGTAAAGGAGTGAACTGCACATGCTGGTTTAAAACGAAGACAGACACAAAAAGCTGGAGTAACTCAGCGAGTCAAGCAGCATCTCTGGAGAAAAATAGGTGATGTTTCGGGACGAGACACATCTTCAGACTCAATTCCGATTAGGATGTCTGAAGAAGGGTTCCGATTCGAATCGCCACCTATTCTTTTTCTCCAGAGATGCTGCCTGACCCGCTGACTTACTCCAGCTTTTTATGTTTTTCTTCCCAGATCTGACTTACCTGCTGAGTTACACCAACATTTTGTGTCCTTTTGTGCGTATTAACCAGCATCTGCAGTTCCTTTAGACATTACCTAACTTCAGATTTTAGAGATATAGCGCGGAAACAGGCCCTTCGGCCCACCGAGTCCGCGCCGACCACCTATTCTTATACACTCCAGGGACAATTTTACAATGTTACCGAAGCCGATTAACTTACAAACCTGTAATCTCTGGAGTGTGAGAGGAAACCGGTGCACTCGGAGAAAACCCACGCGGTCACAGGGAGAACATACAAACTCCATACAGACTGCACCCATGGTCAGGATCGAACCCCGGTCTCTGGGGCTGTGAGGCAGCAACTCTACCACTGTGCCGCATGTAGTCAGATTTAATAAATTGCTGGTGTTGCTTCCAAAGACAGAGGCATTGATAATATTAGATCAGAATTGCATCTTTCCGCTAATAGAGTCAATTATTAGTCAATTAATAATAGAATCAATTATTGTTGGTGACATTTCACCTACGAATATCAGACTATTTTCGCAGAGGTAAGGGCCAATTAGGCCTAGCAAAAGGTATGAACACTTTTAAACATTTTTTTCCGACTATTTTGTCAAATGCAAATACAGGGAGAATGATCAAAGTGTTCACATGGCTCACTCTGTTAGAAGCGTTCTGAGTTTAAATGTTCCGTGTATTCCTTCTTAAAGTATAAATGTTTGTGTGGCCAGGGGTGCGGTTGAGAACAGCTGGGAAAGGGCGGAGGGGGCGTCACGAATAACAGCGTTTCCCTGCCCATATTTCCCTGGCCATATCTCCAGAGATGCTGCTTGGCCCGCTGAGTTACTCCAGCATTTTGTGTCTAACTTGCTGATTCAGACAGTTTTTGATTATCAAGGATTCTGCGCTGACTTTAAACTTGGGCGCAACTAACATTTGAGTATAGGAGCAGGGAGGTTCTACTGCAGTTGTACAGGGTCTTGGTGAGACCACACCTGGAGTATTGCGTACAGTTTTGGTCTCCAAATCTGAGGAAGGACATTATTGCCATAGAGGGAGTGCAGAGACGGTTCACCAGACTGATTCCTGGGATGTCAGGACTGTCTTATGAAGAAAAGACTGGATAGACTTGGTTTATACTCTCTAGAATTTAGGAGATTGAGAGGGGATTTATAGAAACTTACAAAATTCTTAAGGGGTTGGACAGGCTAGATGCAGGAAGATTGTTCCCGATGTTGGGGAAGTCCAGGACAAGGGGTCACAGCTTAAGGATAAGGGGGAAATCCTTTAAAACCAAGATGAGAAGAACTTTTTTCACACAGAGAGAGGTGAATCTCTGGAACTCTCTGCCACAGAGGGTAGTTGAGGCCAGTTCATTGGCTATATTTAAGAGGGAATTAGATGTGGCCCTTGTGGCTAAAGGGATCAGAGGGTATGGAGAGAAGGCAGGTACAGGATACTGAGTTGGATGATCAGCCATGATCATATTGAATGGCGGTGCAGGCTCGAAGGGCCGAATGGCCTACTCCTGCACCTAATTTCTATGTTTCTAACTAACATCGTCTTACTACCGTGGGAACTCTTTAACTCAGTGGGCAGGCAGCAGTTGATTGTTGCTCCCTTCAGTTTCCTAGGGGGTCGGGACGGGACTGGAGTTGGGAGGGAAAGGTGGGGGAGTCGAGGGAGAGGAGGGGGAGACAGATGGGGGTGTCTTCATTTACTGGCGGCGGGTGTCTGTCACTGAAACAGGCAGGTGAGATTTCACATCCACCTTGTGTGTGCCTCTCTCTCTCTCCCTCCCTCCCTCTCACACAGGCTGAGAGACTCTGCCTCTGTGAGTGTACGTCTCTTTCTCCCCCTCTCCCACACACAGTAAGACCGAGGTACTGTGCTCAGTCCATCTGTGTCTCCCACATACACAGTAAAACTCTGCTTTGTGTGTGTATATACGTCTCACCTCATTTCTCTCTCCCCCCACCCCCCTCTTTCTCCCCCTCACCCACCTCTCTCTTTCTCCCCCTCCCCCACCTCTCTCTTTCTCCCCCCCCACACACAATAAGACCGATGTATTCTGCTTAGTCTCTCTTCGCTCCCATACACACAGATAGACCAAGGTCATGTGCGCTGTTTCTCTTCCGCCAGTCACCCCGAAGTACATCACACTGCCTCTGTGCCTCTCTCCCCTCTCTCCTAAGTAATGTGGCATCTTCCTGCAGTAAAATCATGGCATTAGTACAGGCATGTCTCCAAATGAGCCAATTCAACCACGGGAGGATATTTATAGTGTGTGGAAAAAAAAGTGACATCATTTGTGCCACGTGATGATTTAATTACACTTGACAGTTCACCATGCTCATTCAAGATTTAACGGGGAAACCTCGGGAGACGGACAAGTCACTCGCACAAATAACAGAAATGCCGAGTACCGTGGGAACTCTTTGTCTATTCCCCCCCCCCCCCCCCCCCCCCCCCCCCGTTATATTGTGTGATATCATGCTAGACCACGCCCACTTCACTCTGGTTACATCTTGCGTCAAGTCGCCCCGTGAGAAAGGCCTATTATAAAGGCCAACATGCCATTCGCTTTCTTCACTGCCTGCTGTACCTGCATGCTTACTTTCATAGACTGATGAACAAGGACCCCCAGATCCCGTTGTACTTCCCCTTTTCCCAACTTGACGCCATTTAGATAGTAATCTGCCTTCCTGTTTTTGATACCAAAGTGGATAACCTCACATTTATCCGCATTAATCTTCATCTGCCATGCATCTGCCCACTCACCCAACCTGTCCAAGTCACCCTGCATTCTCATAGCATCCTCCTCACAGTTCACACTGCCACCCAGCGTTGTGTCAACTGCTCTGTCTCCGACCGGAAGGCATTGCAGAGGGTGGTGAAAATTGCCCAACGCATCACCGGTTCCACGCTCCCCTCCATTGAGTCTCTCCAAAGCAAGCGCTGTCTGCGGAGGGCACTCAGCATCGCCAAGGACTGCTCTCACCCCAACCATGGACTGTTTACCCTCCTACCATCCGGGAGGCGCTACAGGTCTCTCCGTTGCCGAACCAGCAGGTCGAGGAACAGCTTCTTTCCGGCCACTGTCACTCTACTAAACAACGTACCTCGGTGACTGCCAATCACCCCCCCCCCCCGGACACTTATTATTATTATTTTTTTTTTTATTCAAATCGTTTGCTATGTCGCTCTTCAAGGGAGATGCTAAATGCATTTCGTTGTCTCTGTACTGTACACTGACAATGACAATTAAAATTGAATCTGAATCTGAATCTGATCTGCAAATTTGCTAATGTTACTTTGAATCCCTCCATCCAAATCATTGATGTATATTGTAAATAGCTGCAGTCCCAGCACCGGGCCTTGCGGTACCCCACTAGTCACTGCCTGCCATTCTGAAAGGGACCCGTTAATCCCTACTCTTTGTTTCCTGTCTGCCAACCACTTCTCTATCCATGTCAGCATTCTACCCCCAATACCATGTGCCCTAATTTTGCCCACTCATCTCCTATGTGGGATCTTATCAAATGCTTTCTGAAAGTCCAGGTACACTACATCCACTGGCTCTCTCTTGTCCATTTTCCTAGTTACATACTCAAAAAATTCCATAAGATTAGTCAAGCATGATTTCCCCTTCGTAAATTCATGCTGACTTGGACCGATCCTGTTACTGCTATCCAAATGAGCGGCTAACTCATCTTTTATAATTGACTCCAGCATCTTCCCCACCACTGATGTCAGGCTAACTGGTCTATAATTCCCCGTTTTCTCTTTCCCGCCTTTCTTAAAAAGTGGGATAACATTAGCTACCCTCCAATCCACAGGAACTGATCCTGAGTCTATAGAACATTGGAAAATTATCACCAATGCATCCACGATTTCTAGAGCCACTTCCTAAAGTGCCCTGGGATGCAGACCATCAGGGTCTGGGGATTTATCAGCCTTCAGTCCCATCAGTCTACCCAACACCATTTCCTGCCTAATGTGGATTTCCTTCAGTTCACCCCAGATATTCTGGCCACTACTATATCAGGAAGATTGTTTGTGTCCTCCTTATTGTGTCCTTCAACTCATCCGCCATTTCCTTGTTCCCCATAATAAATTCACCTTTTTCGGTCTTCAAGGGTCCAACTTTGGTCTTAACTATTTATTTCCTCTTCACATTACCTAAAGCGTGGGTAGGGGAGAACCAGTGGATGTGGTGTATCTGGATTTCTAGAAGGCTGTTGACAAGGTCCCACATAAGAGATTAGTATACAAACTTAAAGCGCACGGTATTGGGGGTTCAGTATTAATGTGGATAGAGAACTGCCTGGCAAACAGGAAGCAAAGAGTAGGAGTAAACGGGTCCTTTTCACAATGGCAGGCAGTGACTAGTGGGGTACCGCAAGGCTCGGTGCTGGGACCCCAGCTATTTACAATATATATTAATGATCTGGATGAGGGAATTGAAGGCAATATCTCCAAGTTTGCGGATGACACTAAGCTGGGGGCAGTGTTAGCTGTGAGGAGGATGCTAGGAGACTGCAAGGTGACTTGGATAGGCTGGGTGAGTGGGCAAATGTTTGGCAGATGCAGTATAATGTGGATAAATGTGAGGTTATCCATTTTGGTGGCAAAAACAGGAAAGCAGACTATTATCTAAATGGTGGCAGATTGGGAAAGGGGGAGATGCAGCGAGACCTGGGTGTCATGGTACACCAGTCATTGAAGGTAGGCATGCAGGTGCAGCAGGCAGTAAAGAAAGCGAATGGATAGACTTGGTTTATACTCTCTAGAATTTAGGAGATTGAGAGGGGATCTTATAGAAACTTACAAAATTCGTAAGGGGTTGGACAGGCTAGATGCAGGAAGATTGTTCCCGATGTTGGGGAAGTCCAGGACAAGGAGTCACAGCTTAAGGATAAGGGGGAAATCCTTTAAAACCGAGATGAGAAGAACTTTTTTCACACAGAGAGTGGTGAATCTCTGGAACTCTCTGCCACAGAGGGTAGTTGAGAGCAGTTCATTGGCTATATTTAAGAGGGAGTTAGATGTGGCCCTTGTGGCTAAGGGGATCAGGGGGTATGGAGAGAAGGCAGGTACGGGATACTGAGTTGGATGATCAGCCATGATCATATTGAATGGCGGTGCAGGCTCGAAGGGCCGAATGGCCTACTCCTGCACCAAATTTCTATGTTTCTATGTTTCTAAAGAAGCTTTTACTATCCTGCTTTATATTCTTGGCTAGCTTAACTTCGTACCTCATCTTTTCTCCCCGTATTGTCTTTTTGGTTATCTTCTGTTGTTCTTTAAACATTACCCGATCCTCTTGCTTCCCGCTCATCTTTGCTACGTTGTACTTCTCCTTTATTTTTATACTGTCCCTGATGTCCCTCGTCAGCCACGGTTGCCCCTTACTCCCCTTGGAATCTTTCTTCCTCCTAGGAATGAACTGATCCTGCACCTTCTGTATTATTCCAAGAAACACCTGCCATTTTTGTTCCACTGTCATTCCTGCTAGGGTCCAACTTTCCAGTCAACTTTGGCCAGCTCCTCCCTCATGGCCCCATAGTCCCCTTTATTCAACTGTAACACTGAAACCTCCGATCTACTCTTCTCCCTCTCCAATTGTAGATTAAACCTGACCATGTTATGGTCACTGCCTCCTAATGGCTCATTAACCTCGAGTTCCTTTATCAAATCCGGTTCATTACATAACACTAAATCCAGAATTGCCTTCTCCCTGGTAGGCTCCAATACAAGCTGCTCTAAGAATCCATCACAAAGGCACTCTCTACAAACTCCCTTTCTTGGGGTCCAATACCAACCTGATTTTCCCAGTCTACCTGCATGTTGAAATCTCCCATGTGAGTGCGACTGGCCGGTAGTCGTTGAGGCTGGAGATGTTGGTTTTTTTGGGCAAGGGGATTATGGTTGTGGACTTCAGACAGGGTGGAACAGTGGACTGGGCCAGAGACTGGTTGAAAATCCTCATACAGACTCCAGCCAGCTGGTCTGCACAGTCCTTCAGCACGCGTTCAGAGACGCCGTCGGGTCCAGTAGCCTTCCTTGGATTGATGGCCCGCAGCGTGCGCCTCACCTCATGCTCCTCTATCTTGAGGGTTAGGCTGCTGTGGACCAAGTGCTGTGATGTGGCTGTCTCGGGTGGCTCCACTTCAAAGCGAGCAAAGAAGTGGTTCAGCTCCTCTGCCAACGAGGCGTCACCTTCAGCAGCTCCAAGGTTGGTCTTATAGTTGGATCCCCTGCCACACCTGCCTGCTGTTGTTACTGTCCAGGTGGTCCTCTATCTTCCTCCTGTAGTCTGAACTGGCCTCTCTGATGCCTCTCTTCAGGTTAGCTTGGGCCGTGCTGTATAAAGCCCTATCGCCAGACCTAAAAGCGGTGTTCCTCTCTTTCAACAGCCGCTGGACCTCCCGGGTCATCCAGGGCTTCTGGTTGGGGTAGACCCGGATGTGTTTGTCCACTGTGACCGTGTCCATGCAGTTTTTAATGTAACACAGTACACTGTCTGTGAACACCTCCAGGTCCCGGTGTTCAAACACCTCCCAGTTGGTCCTGTCGAAACAGTCCTGCAGCTGCTGAGAGGCACCATCAGGCCAAGTTGTGATGGTCTTTGTGATGGTAGGAGCGGTTTTCCTCAGGGGGGCATATGCAGGAATTAAAAGCAGGGACATATGGTCAGACCAGCATCTGCAGTTCCTTCCTACAACAAGTGATAGGTGAAGGTACACAAAAAAGCTGGAGAAACTCAGCGGGTGCAGCAGCATCTATGGAGCGAAGGAAATAGGCAACGTTTCGGGCCAAAACTCATATAGGTCAGGGACAAAGACCAGAGATGAAAAAACAAAAAGTGAGATAAGGAGACAAGGATAGAAGAGGGAAGGTAGAGGAAGGAATGTACCTGGTCATACACTAATCTATGCTCAGCATTCAGCAGAGGCTCATTCTCCTCAACAAATTGCTGTTGTTCAGTTCTATTGGATTGCATTTCTGGACCAAGGTGCATCCTTCCATTTCTTCATCGTGGCAAATGAAAGCATTCCATTGTTTTTGTTCCGTTGAATGTGATCCAATTCTCAAGCTTGTCTTGAATATACAACAGAGCCTGATCCTGATGCTTCTCATCAATCATGATATTAGGATCACTCCTTGTCCTCCGTTCTTTGTACTTGAGGTGAGAGCTGTCGGTGGGTGGGGGTGCAATTGTCCTGCAGCCAGGGGTGGGGAACGGCTTGAGGCGGCGGTTGTCGGGGGGGTGTCCTGCAGCCGGGGAGGGGGATGGCAGCAGGCGGGGTCTGTCGGGAGGGTGAACGTCCTCCAGGCGGGGAAGAGGGACGGCTTGATGGATGGATGGATGGATCGATGGATCGATGGGTGGATGGATGGATGGATCGATGGATGGATAGATGGATGGATCGATGGATGGATAGATGGATGGATAGATGGATGGATGGATGGATGGATCGATGGATGGATGGATGGATGGATGGATGGATGGATGGATGGATGGATGGATGGATGGATGGATGGATCGATGGATGGATGGATGGATCGATGGCAGCATGGGACTAGTTTATTAAGCTAAGTTTGGAGACACAGCGCAGAGACAGGCCCTTCAATTAGAGAACGTACAAAAAAGGGGACAAAAGAACAGGCCCTTCAGCCCATTGAGTCCACACTGAACACCAATCCCTGCACACTTGCACTATCCTACACATACTAGGGGTGATTTACATTTATACCAAGCTGATTAACCTACAAACCTGTGTGTCTTTCGGGTGTGGGAGGAAACCGAAGCACCAGGAGAAACCCCACATGGTCACAGGGAGAATGTCCAAAGTCAATACAGACAGTCCCTTAGTCAGGATCGAACTCGTTTCTCTGGCGCTGTAAGGCAGCAACTCTACCGCTGCGCCACCGTGCTGCCTAGCATGTAACAGGGCATCTTGGTTGGCATAGATGGGTTGGGCTGAATGGCCTGTTTCAATGTAGTATGACTCTATTATGTGTTAATAAATTGACTTAAGTTAATGATGTATGGGCTTGTGGGCCACTAACGTTGATGGGAGTTTAATTACAAAGAAGTGGATCAGACCAGGTGGATTTTCAGCAGTTCTGTATTCCCCACAGAACATGTTATGGCCAGCCGCTCGTTCTTTATTTTAAGCATTATCTAAGGAAAAGGATTGAAAGACTGGATAGATTACTCTCCTCACTACCACATGCCTCTTAGCGTTTCAACGCAAGCAGTAACTCTTGGATGTAATGGTTTCTTGATCCTCTCACTGCTGAGTCTGCCAAAGAATCTATTATAATATTGCTTTGTCACTCTGTAACTGTCTGAGACTGACTTTGAACTTCATGGACGTTTCCCTTGAGCTGCTCCACGCACAGCTGTACTGTTGCAGAGTGTCAGGATAATTTCACCAATTGTGCACTGAACCTTTCCTTTGTGCTTCCCTCTCCTCGGGCACTTTCACTGAATAGCTAGCTGGCTTTAGTCTACTCCGTTCATTCTCGTGTTCGCTTATCAAGCTTCCTTTTGATTTGGGATGCATAACCAAATGATAGTGCTCCCTCTCTTCTCCTTCACTCTATAATTTACCCCATCCAGATTCAGGGCCAGTTTGCTCCCAATATTGGCTTTTACACTCTACCTCAAAACACATGGCAATAATAAACCAAACCAAACATTAAGAATTCTGTACTTCTAAATATGTTAATTGTGTCATCTTACTGTTTTGCCATAGTTATGTAATTATTAAAGTATCACTGTAATATTTCCATCTTTGTTTTTTTCTTGTGCCATTTCAAAATGCGTTTTTATTTTAGTATTTTGAGTCCTTTTCTCTCTCTTTCCTGTGTATCACATCACCATCTTTATTGAGCGGGTGCAGCAGCATCTATGGAGCGAAGGAAATAGGCAACGTTTCGGCCCGAAACGTTGCCTATTTCCTTCGCTCCATAGATGCTGCTGCACCCGCTGAGTTTCTCCAGCTTTTTTGTGTACCTTCGATTCTCCAGCATCTGCAGTTCCTTCTTAAACACCATCTTTATTGATATTGGTTTTGGATCATTGCTGTCACATGTACCAAGATACAGTGAAAAGCGATGGTTTGCATGCTTTTCGGTTAAATCATTCTATACACAAGAGTAATAGGTAGTGCAAGGAGGAATGGAGAAAAGTCCTACACCCACAATGAGGCAGGTTGGAAGATTGGGACTACACTCTAACTTATGGGAGAACATTCAGAAGGTTGATGACAGAAGGGAAGAAACAAAGAACTGCAGATGCTAGTTTACAAACCAAGACAAAGTGGTGGAGTAGCTCAACAGGTTCGGCAGCATGTCTGGAGGACATGGATAGGTGACGTTTCGGGACAGGACCCTTCTGCAGACCCACTGCGGTGGTGGAGGAGGAGAAAGCTGGAAGAGAGGTGGGTGTGGGACAGCCTGGCAAGTGATAGGATAGAATGGACACAAAATGCTGGAGTAACTCAGTGGGGCAGGCAGCATCCCTGGATTGAAGGAATGGGTGACTTTTTGGGTCTGAAGAAGGGTTTTGATCAGAAAAATCACCCATTCCTTTTATCCAGAGATGCTGCATGCTCTGCTGAGTTACTCCAGCATTTTGTGTCTATATCTTCAGTTTAAACCAGCATCTGCAGTTCAAGTTAAAGTGAGTTTATTGTCATGTGTCCCTGTATAGGACAATGAAATTCTTGCTTTGCTTAAGCACACAGAACATAGTAGGCATTTACTACAAAACAAATGTGTCCATATACCATGATATAAATATATACACACATGAATAAATAAACTGGTAAAGTGCAAATAACAGAAAGTGGTTATTAATAATCAGAGTTTTGTCCAAGCCGGGTTTAATAGCCTGATGGCTGTGGGGAAGTAGCTATTCCTGAACCTGGTTGTTGCAGTCTTCAGGCTCCTGTACCTTCTACCTGAAGGTAGCAGGGAGATGAGTGTGTGGCCAGGATGGTGTGGGTTTTTGATGATACTGCCAGCCTTTTTGAGGCAGCGACTGCGATAAATCCCCTCGATGTAAGGAAGGTCAGAGCCGATGATGGACTGGGCAGTGTTTACCACTTTATGTAGTCTTTTCCTCTCCAGGGCGCTCAAATTGCCGAACCAAGCCATGATGCAACCGGTCAGCATGCTCTCCACTTAGAGAGAGTCCTCCTTGACAAACCGACTCTCCGTAATCTTCTCAGGAAGTAGAGGCGCTGATGAGCTTTTTGATAATTACGTTAGTGTTCTCGGACCAGGAAAGATCTTCCTACAACAAGTGATAGGTGAATATAGGTCAGGGAGAATTTTGACTGGCAGATGGTTTGACAATGAACAGAGATGAAATAAAACAAAAAGTGAGATAAGGAGACAAGGATAGAAGTGGGAAGGTAGAGGAAGGAATATTCCTTATATTCCTTATTCGCGTTTGCTCGCTGAATTTCATCAAAAGTAAGTCAATAATGCCTTACTTTTGATGAAATTCAGCGAGCAAACGCGATAATTCCCGATATTTTGGACCTTTAAATCTCCACGGCAAATGTCCGCTGTTCACTTCCGCTGGATTGGCACCTTCAGCTCCCTCTTTAATTTACCTTAGTTTCTATCTTTTTTTTTTACTGTAAATCTAGGTAGCTGTGCCTCACGGTCACCCCGACTGGCACAGTAAATTGCAGATCAAAACCTGGCCGTTTTCTATGTTTTTAACGGGTGGGAAAGTGCGTGTTTTCCCATCCACTAACATGTACCGGATGTCTAGCATGTCCTCCACTTGAGATTTTCGGTCATGTGGGTGCGGATCTACGCTCCAGTGACCTTTCGTGAAATCACCCTATAAGTGGAGGAGGAAGGAGAAATAAGTTGCCACCAGGTAGGGCATGAGGAAGTGAAAGGGGGGACAATGAGGAAGGGGTGTTCCTGCAGTTCTGTTGTAGTTAATGGTTGCACTTGGCAGTTTAGTGCCTGTAGGCCAGTAAAGCCATGGGAGCCACGGTGACGAAAAGGTCAATACTGTATATAATGCCAGAAAACTGCTCGACTGATGTCAGATCCTACTGGTTTAGTAGTTTAGTTTAAAGACAGTATAGAAACAGGCCCATGGGCCCACTGAGTCCACACCGACAAGCGACCCCTGCACATTAACCCTAATCTGCACACATTGGGGACAATTTTACACTTATGCCAAGTCAATGAACCTACAAACCTGTACGTCTTTGGAGTGTGGGAGGAAACCGAGGATCTCGGAGAAAACCCACGCAGTCACGGGGAGAACGTACAAACTCCGTACAGACAGCGCCAGTAGTCGAGATCAAGCCAGCGGTCTCCAGCGCTGTAAGGCAGCAACTCTACCGCTGTGCCACAGTACCATTCATTGACACTCTTAAGGGTGTGGAACTAAATGCTCTTTATAGGTAGTTTTAGGTACCTACGTGTAATTTAAGTTGGATACTGCATAGTTGATTTTTTACGTCCTCAAGATGACCAAGCAGGTTTTTGCTTTGCTGGTGTTGTGCTCATCCCAAGAACAAAGTTCAAATGCCAGATGCACACTAAAGAATGTCAACCTCAATGACTTTAACCAACTTCAGAAAGCATCAAACATTTATGGAACCGTTACAACAGAGATGTTATCAATGAGTCTATGAATGAGGTTTTATCAATGAGCTTATGAAGGATGATTTCTTCAGGCAGTGCTGCCAAGGTGGGGGAAGACCATGGAATGGAGAGATTGTCTTTTGCTGAGCATGTTATACATCGATGGATGTTTTTGCCTTTCCACTCTGCATACTCCCAGTAACCTTTGACTCTTTGAAATTATGTTACTCACAGCTGTGGGAGCTGCCATCGACTATAACCAAGGCAGAAATGAACAGAATTGCAGCCTTCAACTAGTCTAAGGGATTAAAGTAATGAATTCTAACTTGCAGCAAGAAAGTAAAGCTGAAGTCAAGCCAGGTCAGATCAGCCATGATCTTCATGGCAGACACATTTGAAGGGCCTATTCCCACTCTTATTTCTGATGTTCTTACAAAATAAAATTATGCCACCTTATGATTCCTTGTTTGGACCTGAAGTAAGCTTTATAAAAAGGAAAAGAAAAATCAAGTTTCTGAGGTGTATTAAATGATTTAATGTGTGGTATTCTACACCAGGCTGCTTTAAATGGATGCATTCATACAATGCAGAACCTTTGGAAAGTATCCATACTAACTACTTGCCTGGATGAGGGGCTGCTGACCAGTCTAATATGCATGGATAACACATTAAGTACTTTTGCAACTAATTTTGTTCCTGCCAAGCATTTTAGTAATACATTTACATGAGGGAGTGGAAAGAAAAAGATGAATTGTGAAAGCTTTCCTCATTTAATTCATTAATCAATGCTCAAGTTTCATTTTCTCAAAATAGTGGAGAATTCACCTAACCCTTCCTAAGAGTATTAAGTTCACGTTACTAATAAGTACTGACAATTAACACTTTTTTCCCTTCTGTTTTGTCTTTCCTCCCCGCACTGCCATTAGGAAGCCCATGCGAAAAGAAGAGAATGGGACAAGTCGAGCTGAATATGCAATGACTGCCCAAAACAGCAAAATGGCGGACAGAAATAGCGTACTCATTTAAACTTTAAAAAGGCAGCATCACCACCAAGTTGTTTCGAGATAGGAGTTTAGTGTGAAATGCACACTTACATGTGTGCTTAGTTTGGGGGAAAGAAAAGTCTTCTGAGGATAAGGACCTAATTTCAAAGAAAAGTGAACACACATATTCCGAGCAGGGAAGCAGCCTGCCCTTCAGTCCAGTTGACTAATAAGGTGGAGGACAAAGCTGCCAGATCAAATATGAGACAAGACCTCACAAAAGGCATAACTGTTGCTTGTAGCGTCCATGAAAAGCGATAAATCAAGACGTCTTTGTACCCAGGTGAATCTCAACTTGTTCTTACAAACATTCAATAAATTCCAAATGTTATTACAATTAATTTGGCACCAGAAGCGCTGATGTTGGAGTCTTTACCTGCACAAATAAAACAGGTCACAATGAAAGAGGAGAAGATCACTTCCATAAACCAACGGACCAACAAAGAACATGGCCGTCCATCATGCCAGGCACAACTGCAGGCTGATTGACTATGCAATCCCTTTCTTGAAGACATCTCATCGAAATGTACCGACCCATTCAGACAACATAGCCAGTCAGGTTTTGTGTACGACCTTTCAAACAGGTGCTTTTTATTCTTTGTTGGCATATCATAATTTAATCGATAAAGCCTTTTCTACACTGGCCAGTGCGATGTTCTTTTAAATCACAATAAAGTGTTTGATCAAAATTCACAAATTTGGTAAAACACCAAGTTATTTTTGCCTCAAGACCAGGTCATGTGATTTTTATTTCATCAGGTCAAATGTTTAATTTCTATGATAAATATGAAATAGAAGTGGAAGTAAACCGTATTGCCTTGTAGATTTCCTCCCACTTTTTTCCCCCTCCTGACCTCCCTCTTCCTCCATTCAAACATTATTGGCTATTCCTCCCTCCCAGGTCTACTTTCCAGCCTGATCAATGTCCAAAGTGCTGAAAGTCTGAGCCTTGAATATACATGACCACCAAGCATGGGAGGTGCATGTTGGCACAAGAATCCCAAAGATTCACTAAATCCTTAAAGATATCTCATCTCAGTCCGAATTTGGCGACTGCTTGCCCTGAAATTGTTCCCGCCAGTTCTAAACTCTCCAGCCAAATGAAGCCACCTCAAAGTATCTACCCTGCCAATTTCATCATGTTTTTCAATGAAATTCCCATTGTTCTGCTTAAACCTCAGTGAGAATACGTTAATCTATTTCAAACTCTTCTCATAGGACAATCCGTATCCCAGAAATGAACCTTAACATTTCTTCTGGACTGCTGACAAGGCAAACATATCCTCTTGCAATTTGGACAAAGTCCACTCTGTCCTTTTATGCAGGTCGATAAACTTAGCAAAGATCCTGCTGGCTCCCCAGTAGTAATGGTTTCCCGATCTAAAAATGTAATTTGGACCTTTTTATGAACCTTTATTTTTATGCATCAACCTTTCATGCATTATCTTTTCAAATTGCTTTTTAAACAATAGTACTCCATTCCTTCTTACTAATCTGGGCTTTGAAAATGACCTCTGCCTAATTACAGTTAGCTAGCTGCCCCTCCAACTTTGTCAGACCAATTGATCACCAGTTCCCTATTATCTCTCTCACTTTTTTAATTAATAACTTTTGCCTTTCTTTCAAACGAATGAGCATATTACAGAGCCTTATTAGTAATTTTGGAAGGTCATCTTTAATGAATCTGCTGTATGCAGATGCTAGGAAGCGGGCCATTAGATCCACAGAATTTTAACTGAATTTTAACTCTCATTGAAACCTTCTTTGCCCTATATTGCTGGTTAACTTGTGGAAACAAGGACCTGTAGGTGCTGGTTTACCAAAGAAAGACACAAAACACTCAGCGGGGTCAGACAGCATCCCCGGAGAATATGGACAGTGATGTTTTGGGTCAGGACTGGTCTGAAGCTCAGGGACCCAACCTGAAATATCACCCGAGTTACTCCAGTGTTTTGTGTCTTTCCTTGCTGGTAAACTTACTGTTTTCTGCAGTAAAAACACAAATATATTAGTTTAAAGCCTCAAATATTTCCTTTTTGCATGTCATTATTATTATGTCAATTAATATCATTGTAAGATTATTCCACCACACTGCCCCTGCATCCTCATCTATCATAGTTGACCTCTGATTGTGGAACAAGAGTACCATGATCTTTTGTTTTGTTTAACATCACAAAACCAGGATGAACCACTTTTTGTCACAGAAAGTACAATCATACGGTACTTATCATTACTCATAAAGTGCTCCTTTACTCCATGGTCTTGACCTTCCATTTTATTGTTACAACCACGCTATGTGAATCCTCCCCTACTTTTTATTTAATAAAATGCATAGATGGCCATCCACAACACACATTATCAAACATCCCCATCCCAGCCTCGTGTATCTGGAGTTTGTCCCAACAGAATTGCTCTCTCCCCAGAATATATTCCTGAGCCCAGGCAATTGAAAACCCTGCAGCATTCTGCATTCTTCAAGCCACAGATTTAACATTCTGATCTGTTCCAGTGTGTGTGTGTGTGTGTGTGTGTGTGTGTGTGTGTGTGTGTGTGTGTGTGTGTGTGTGTGTGCGTGTGTAGATGTTAATTCAGAGATTAAAATTGTGAGATTGTATTTTTTTACTTTCTATCCTGATCGTTTAAATTCTTTTTGGCAGAACCTTAGGCTATGTTCTTCCAATGTGCTGTACTTCATTGTCAAACTTTGAAAATAATCTTGCTGCATTAAACATTATTGGCAGAACAGGTTAAATACCATTATTCAGAATGACAGATTTTATCTTGCCTTATTATTTAAGTGATTTTTCCTTTTTGTAGATTTTTTAATATATAATTTTCAACAAAGTTAACTTTCTGCTTTTTTAATCCAATTGCATTGAATGCAAATGAAGTCTTTGGGATTCAAAATTCTTTCACTAAACGATGACTGAAGTTTGAAAGGTGATTTTCAATGTACACATTTCTACAATTGGCTTTCAAAAACAAATGCAGTCCAGTGTAAAAAAGGCTTTAGCTTATTCAGCTAAAATACATCTAACTGTAGCATTTTGTAAAACCAAAACCATAATCCAAAGCTTTCCATTTAATTAAGAAACAATTATCATTTTCTGTGGTATCTGGTTAATAATATACTCTACTGGTTTAAGTTATCCAAATCTTAACTTGTACTTCCCGTAACTACTTTCATTCATGTTCACGAATGATATGTGATAACACTGTGGCTTATTACATATTCCACATACAAGAGCAAGAATGTACATAGAAGGAATGTAAGAATGATCAGCATGGCATTTGTTCAGGACTAACTCCATGACTGCATTCTTCTAAACAGTTTTCTAAGTATTTAGAAGCATGTAAGAGTAACGGGACATTGTGAAAATATATCATTAGTACATATCTGTTGTAACTTCTGCAATGGTGAAAAAAAAACTTGGTGACGATGATCAGACTAATATTGCTTGCATCAGCATTTACAAGTGTTACTAGTGGCTACCAGTGTAGTCAGATGCATTGTGGCCCTATTACATTCACAGCAAGATTTATAAATGTTACGAAAATTCCTTCCAACCCAAATCCTTTCAGTGTTCTTTTGCCATCGAACCACTTCTCAATGTTTCCCAGAGATATTGATGAGGGGGACAATTCTGTCACAGAAAGTACAATAAACTTGAGGCTTAGTTTCCTACATTTGCAGTGATTCACTACTGGTGAATTTGTAGGCCAGTGGATAAATGCAGAAGGGATACTAGAAGCAAGAAACCTGACTCAGCTGGTGACGCTGCAACACAGGACTATGTGCGTTCAGAACAACACGCATATCATTGCAATATATGAGGACTAAGCAATCTCACAACCAGCAGATCAGACCAATGACCAATGATCTCCAGCCCAGCTACTCTAGTTGTGAAGGAGATGCAGGCTGCAAGAACATGTCCATACTCACTGGTGACAAGTCCAAGCAGGCGAAAGTTTAGTTTAGAAATATAGAGCAGAAACAGGTCCTTTGGCCCACCGAGTCCACTCCGACAGCGATCCCCGCACTTTCACACTATCCCCCGCCCTAGGGATAATTTACATTTATACCAAGCCAATTAACCTACAAACCTGTCTGTTTTTGGAGTGTGGGAGGAAATCGAAGATCTTGGAGAAAACCCACGCGGTCACAGGGAGAACATACAAACTCCGTACAGACAGCACCCGTAGTCAGGATCGAACCTGGGTCTTTGACACTGTATGGCAGCAACTCTACCGCTGTGCCACCATGCTGCCCTAAGTTCTAAATACATTTTAATTCGTGACCATGTTCTGTGAGAAATGTTGATGATCTACCTTGGCTTCCTCCTAAGATTTCCACCTTCACAAAACCCTGTCCTCCGGGACTTTGACTTAAACCGTGAGATATCAGAAAATGGGAGCAAGCACTGAATACAGGAAAGGCTGTGTATCCAGACAAAATTTCCACCATAATGTGGTAGAGGAAGACCTATGTTCTTTTCCCAGCCACCTATCTAATCAGATCTTCCAAAGCAGTCACTGATATCTACCCAATTAGGTGGAAAATTGGTGAGGTATCTCCTGTTCAACATAAAAACAGACCTGTCAAATTCAGCCAATTGCCATCCATTCCGCTAACTCACAAACATCAGCAAGCTAATAGAAGAAATATTCCACTGTGGTATCAGACAGTATTTATTCTCCAATAACATGGCCTGCAGATGCTCAGTTTGGTATGACCAAGACCATTTACTTCCATGTACATCACATTGGTCCAAACGTGAACTAGAGCTGAATTGAAGAAGATGCAGTGAGAGTGACTACACTTGATATCAGGCACCATTTGACCAACTGTGGCCCCAAGGATCCCGTATAACATTGGGGTCACTGGTTATCAAGATGGAACACAATCCAATGCTGGTGATGCTTACTGGCCAACAATTGAAAATGATTGTGGTTATGGGAGGTCAGTCATCCTAGAACCTAATGGAATGTTGGCCTTCATAACAAGAGGATTTCAGTATAGGTTCTTCTGCAGTTGTATAGGGTTCTGGTAAGACCACATCTGGAGTATTGGGTACAGTTTTGGTCTCCGAATTTGAGGAAGGACATCCTTGTGATTGAGGCAGTGCAGCGTAGGTGCACGAGATTGATCCCTGGGATGGCGGGACTGTCATATGAGGATTTGAGCATTTGAGCATTTCCTCTCAAGAAATTGAAATATACTTTAACATTATTTACAATATTACAGGAGCTTCCAAGACAAGGTGTCCTGACCCAAAGTAAGTAAGTAAGTAAGTAAGTTTATTGGCCAAGTATTCACATACAAGGAATTTGCCTTGCTGCTCCGCCCACAAGTAACATCGTGACATACAGTGACAGTTACGAATGACTCAGAAAACACTTAAACATTAATAATAATAAAACATTAATGATAAAACACCATTGATCAAGCATGTGAACCAACAAAATACCAGATCAAAGGGAGGCTACAGATATTTGGCTGTTGAGTAGAGCAATTACACGTGGATAAAAACTGGTTTTATTTCTGGCTGTGGCAGCTTTGACAGTCCGGAGTCGCCTTCCAGAGGGAAGTGATTCAAAGAGTTTGTGGCCAGGGTGAGAGGGGTCGGAGATGATCTTGCCCGCTCGCTTCCTGGCCCTTGCAGTGTACAGTTCATCAATGGAGGGAAGGTTGCAGCCAATAATCTTCTCTGCTGATCGGATGATCCGCTGCAGCCTCCAGGTGTCGTGCTTGGTGGCTGAGCCAAACCAGACCATGATGGAGAAGGTGAGGACAGACTCTACGATGGCCGTGTAGAATTGGACCATCATTGCCTGTGGCAGATTGTGCTTTTTCTCCAGAGATGATACCTGATCTGCTGAGTACGAGTCTCGGGGGTTAAGGGGAGAAGGCAGGAGAATGAAGTTAGGAGGGAGAGATAGATCAGCCATGATTGAATGGAGGAGTAGACTTAAACATAGAAACATAGAAATTAGGTGCAGGAGTAGGCCATTCGGCCCTTCGAGCCTGCACCGCCATTCAATATGATCATGGCTGATCATCCAACTCAGTATCCCATGCCTGCCTTCTCTCCATACCCTCTGATCCCCTTAGCCACAAGGGCCACATCTAACTCCCTCTTAAATATAGCCAATGAACTGGCCTCAACTACCCTCTGTGGCAGAGAGTTCCAGAGATTCACCAATCTCTGTGTGAAAAAAGTTCTTCACATCTCGGTTTTAAAGGATTTCCCCCTTATCCTTAAGCTGTGAGCCCTTGTCCTGGA
This sequence comes from Leucoraja erinaceus, assembly GCF_028641065.1. Classification (NCBI taxonomy): domain Eukaryota; kingdom Metazoa; phylum Chordata; class Chondrichthyes; order Rajiformes; family Rajidae; genus Leucoraja; species Leucoraja erinaceus. The sequence goes on from NW_026575367.1 coordinate 31,866, forward strand.
CTTCCCCAACATCGGGAGCAATCTTCCTGCATCTAGCCTGTCCAACCCCTTAAGAATTTTGTAAGTTTCTATAAGATCCCCTCTCAATCTCCTAAATTCTAGGGAGTATAAACCAAGCCTCTCCAGTCTTTCTTCATAAGACAGTCCTGACATCCCAGGAATCAGTCTGGTGAACCTTTTCTGCACTCCCTCTATGGCAATAATGTCCTTCCTCAGATTTGGAGACCAAAACTGTACGCAATATTCCAGGTGTGGTCTCACCAAGACCCTGTACAACTGCTCCTATACTCCCCTCCCTGCTCCTATACTCAAATCCTTTTGCTATGAAAGCTAACATACCATTCGCTTTCTTCACTGCCTGCTGCACCTGCATGCCTACTTTCAATGACTGGTGTACCATGACACCCAGGTCTCGCTGCATCTCCCCTTTTCCTAGTCAGCCACCATTTAGATAATAGTCTGCTTTCCTGTTTTTGCCACCAAAATGGATAACCTCACATTTATCCACATTATACTGCATCTGCCAAACATTTGCTCACTCACCCAGCCTATCCAAGTCACCTTAATGGGCCGAATGGCCTAATTCTGCTCCTATCACTTATGACATGAGTTGCATTTTGTCTGTGAGAAGTCATAATGTTGGTTGCAACTAATACTAGTCTCAATCCCCATCGAATGAGAAAATGATGCAAGATTAGAAACATTGCATGGCAACAGCATACTGGACCTGGAGTGGAGTCATTTTCTATATTACAGTGGTCTGATGATACCAAATTGCATATGATATTTAGAAAACAATAGCAGTGCGCAGTTGTTTAGCGAGATAGATTGCTAAAAGTCGATTCTTTTATATACTTATCTTGAGAGGACACCAGGGAAAGGATGATGGTGCAATAGCATTGCAATATAGGTACTACAGTAGACGTCACTCGGAGTCACTGCACTCTAGCTTCTCACTGATTGTGCAAGAAATGTATTTCCAATATTAGATTTGATGCCAGCAAGTGATTAGGTGGCTACATTTAATAGAGCGTCTAATTCACAGCTCTAGCAATCCAGGTTCGATCCTGACCTCAGGTGCCGACAGTGTGGAGTTTGCACATTCTCCCTATGACCAGAAGTATTTCCTCTGGGTGCTGCAGTTTCCTTCGTATACAAAAGATGTGCATGTTCTTGAGCAAGGTGTTAACAGCCTTGGCTTTGCCGTTGCCTCCCAGAATCCAAACACATTCCATTAAATGCTTGAAAATACCATACTTCCCAAATTTCTGCATTCACTTGAAAATTCCACAGGTGAGCAAGTCAAATAACCATGCAAAATAATGAACAACCATTAGAGAGATTTCAGAATGCTATTGTCAAATAGAATTTACTGCAAACATCTTCAAACCATTTTTAAATTAAAGATCTCTCCCTGATCTGTAGCTCTAAGCATGGAAAAGTGACCTTCTTCCTTAATTAAATACTTCCAGTGTGGAGGCACATCTTTCACCAGCAGTAGGTTTTATGAATGTAGCTGGAATAAATCTTTAGTGTGTGCACCTACTTTGTTGTTCCTATTCCAAATAGGGTGGCATGGTGGCACAGCAGTAGAGTTGCTGCCTTACAGTGCTTGTAGCTCCAGAGACCTGGGTTTGATCCCGACTACTGGTGCTGTCTGTACATTCTCCCCTTGACCTCCGAGATCTTTGGTTTCCTCCCACATTCCAAAGACGTACAGGTTTGTAGATTGATTGGCTTGGTACAAGTGTAAATTGTCACTAGTGTGTGTAGAATAGTGTTAATGTGCGGGGATCGCTGGTCGGTGCGGACTTGGTGGGCTGAAGGGCTTGTTGCCGTGCTGTATCTCTAAACTAAACTTAAAACTAGCTATCTAGAGTTGGAGGCACAGTTGATTTGGCAAGAGTTGTCGGCTGTCAGCAGCATCGGGATTTGGGACAGGAGTCCAAAAAGTCCTGAACTTATGCCAGTATTTTCACATCAAAGTTTAGGATTTATCAGGGAAATCCAGACCAAAGGTTCAGATAAGCAATGTTAACTAATAACAGTATAAGAGAAACAAATGATCAACCAAACCTTATTCACACAATACAGGCAGTTTCATTTAAAAAATATATTATTTATGATTGAATTCTTATTTGTATCATCAGTCGTCCCCAAAATGGATTTTGAATGCTCCCTTTAAAATGATAAAAGCCTAATACTAAATGATTGAATTGAAAAGTTTCACCTCACCTTTTGGAAGAACAGCTTAATGCAAATTGCCGGATCATCTTTGAATTTACATCCACTCCCAGCACCTTAATACCTGGATCATTGTGGGTCTCTCAGCTTCCGCACTTGCACTTGAAAGCATTTTCTTTACCATGAACTTCTTTGAAAGAATGACTCCGCCAACAACATAGACGGGAATCCGAAGAAGGAAACTCCCCGTCAACTCACATAATGAGATTACTACAGCTGCAAGGCTTTTTGAAGTCAAATCCCACATCAGAGAAGGTAGATTAAAGCAGGATTGTCGACGAATGGCTGTGATGCCCCAAAGTGATGATCTGCATAAGAATAATTCACCCACAAAGGAAGGACGAGAGGCATATAAACGCAGCATAATGGATCAAGATGAACTGCAGCAGAGATTTCTCTGCAATGCCATTACAAATAGTATTGTGTTCATTTGCCAGGCCCTAAAACAGGCAGCTCAAGTACTTATGAGATATTAGATCCAGCTGCTATATTTTTTTAAGCAATAAGTATCCAATATTAAGTGCTGCTCATATAATCACTCGCGTTGGTAGAATTTGCAACAGTAAATTTATCCAGCAATGTATTAGCTGTGACATAAACACTTCAAAGTATACCCACGATCTGTGCAATTGCAATTGTAATCAAAATGTATTGCAGACACAGCTGATATTGAGAACTAGTGCATGAATGTAAATATTTAAGGAGAAAATATGCCTTTCATACATTTACAATGTGTGCAAAAGAAATATCTTTTTAAAAATGAACTTTGGGGAAAAAGCTAAATTTTAAACATTAAACTTATTGGTGTCATCTTTTCAGTCCAAGCCTTTGTTACACATCTTAGCAAATATCAGTTACTGCATAATGCTTTTTCAGTGCTGACCCAATGTATTAAAAAATTATTGTTATTTCTGTTTATAATGTACCCACTGATTTAAATATTCTGTTTATAATGTACCCAATGATTTTATTTTTATTTTTAATAAAATTAAATATGGTAAAAATAATATTTTCAAAACATTTGCAATATCATGTGACGCAAACACCTTGATTCAATTTGACCAAAAACCGAATATATCATCAAACCACCAGAATGGGTGGATATACACGAAAGATAAGAATACTATGAAAGCATTTCCAAACCAAAGGCAACACTGCTTTAGCATTTCCAAACTATATTTTCAACCCACATTAAGGGCACTGACAGGTCAGTAAAACCACTCACAGTTTAGTAGACATGTGTTCAGTGTTATTCACAGCTCAGACTGAGAGAGGTGACCCTCTCGCTACCCCATCTTGCAGAGACTGACTGAGGCACTCAACAATTCCGGATTTTATAGTCCTTCCGGAAGGGGCATGGCCGTCAGGAGAGAGAATCTCAACATTTTTTAAACACTAATAACTCTTTTATTTTCATCGATGGGAAAAATCCTCTTGTCCTGCGCAGCGGAGGGGGACTCTGAGTAAGATGGCCAAAAATCACAGCCGTAAGTGGCAGCGCTTTTCCTAAAATCAATATACAGAACAACAGGAAGTGGTCAAGATCAGACTTTTAGTAATATAGATAAGGTATTTTTCATCCACGCACCAGATAACTACAGATTGTTTACAGATTGTAAACCCTGAGTGAGAGGAGGGAGGAGTGGAGAGGCAGGGCTGGAGGAGAGAGGGGGTGGAGAAGGGGGAGGAGAGAGGGGTAGGAGAGGGAGGGGGGAGAGGGGGAGATGGGGAGGAGAGGGGGGGGGGAGGAGGGGGGGGCGGAGAGAGGGAGGAGGAGAGAGGGGGCTTCTTCTCTAACCCCCCCTCTCTGCCCCCCTCCCTCTCTGCCCCCCCCCCTCCCTGCCACCCCCTTCCTCTCTGCTCCCGCCTTCCTCTCTACACCTCCCTCCCTCTCTCTGCCCCCCACCCCCTCTCTGTTCCCCTCCCTCTCTGCGACCCCCCCCACTCCCTCTCTAGGGAGTGGTGAATATTAGGACCTATGGGTAAGTGGTGAAGTATTGCGTTCGGGAACTAGCCCTCTGCTGTGACCCCGTGCCCCCCCCCCCCCCCCCCCCGCCTTTCAATCACAACTCCCTCTCCCTCTATACCCCCCTCCCCTCCCTCTCCACCCCCCCATCTCTAGCCATGCCTGCACAGTTGGGGGTTATGCATGAGTGGGTTGGGCGGGGGATGGGGTAAAAGGAGCAAACTAATAATATTAATATTGTGGGGCGTAGGTCCCGAAATGAAAGCGAGGAGCCAGGTGTTTCGGGAGGTACCTTTTATTATCTCCTTCCAGGTTGCAGGGAAGTCCACGAGAGAAAGGTGGCACCCAAACCCTGGCCTTTAATCCCTCTGGTTCAGGGCCGCTTCTGGACTGAACCATTCCCGTGCTGGTGGGTTTGATAGTTGGGATGGCCCGACCCTTGGGAGCCGCCACAATATAATGTCAAGGGGGGTGGTTAGTGTGGGTGTGATGCCAAAGGCTGCCCCTCACCCCCACCCCCGCAACCACCCAACGGATCCCCCTTGATATAGTATATAATTAAAATTTGAAAAAAAGAAAAAATATATATTTTAAATTAGTAATAAATAACCAACATTTGAAATAATGAAATGGCAGTGTTGTAAAGTTAGTATTTAATTCCAGCGTTGCTCCTTTGACAGATTTGACGATTTGGCACATTATTAAGTATTTTCTCACGCTGAAATCGCCGTATTTATGCGCATTAGACACACACCCTTGTTTTGTCGTTCAAGAGATTAAGGCTGACCGATGGGCTAACTCTGTTTTCTACCAAGTGCAACATTTACCACATTAACCACCTAACCTCGTTCTGCTCCCTGCATTTTTACGGCAGGTTTTCCAGCATCAAATCGTCCCGGTAGAGCCTTGAGAGGAAAAGGGCATTTTTGACAACGACGTGATTAACAGTGAATGTTATTGTCCAAGTTACCCCTTAATAAGGTCATCCTTAACAAATACGTTTGATTAGAGTGCAAAGTCTGCAATATATTTTCTTTAAATGGACTAATGAAGTTGAATGCCCTTCACGTCTCCCCAGGGTTTTCCTCGTTATTGATTGGTGTTTTAGTATGACCAACAAAATAAGCATAAGACCTCCGAAGCTTTCAATGAAACATCGGAGCCATTGACAGAGAAGAGATTATAATGTCTTCTGACAAGGGATTTAAGCAGGAATTTGAGTTGTTTCATGGGGACAACTTTGTTCTCATGGAAGATGATATTGGAATAAGGTTATTTGTTAGTTTATACTTGACTGAACCATCCTTATGAGAATAATGCCATTAAGATGGCACTTTGCCAGATGATGAGTTTCAGCACATAGAATTTTGTTGAAAGGAAAGATGCAATAAGGGCTTGTGTCAGGGCCAGAAGGCAAAGAAATTCATATGCCATTAATCAATGTTCTTCCTTTCATTCTTTATTAACAGTTGGATGGATAGTCCTTCTGGAGCAGTCTTGTACATTAAGGTGATAATATAACGAATAAACCACAGAAACTGTGTTTTGGAAGATGTGCTAAAAATCCTTCTGATTGGTGTTGTGATCCATTTTTGCACCATATAGAATTGTAGAACAGCACAGAAATGAACCATTCAGCCCATCACAGGGGATCCTCATGGAAGGGCCATCGAGAACAATGGGAGACCCATCATGGGAGGGGGGGGGGGGGGGGAGGGAGCGGGAGGGGGGGGGGGGGGGTGGGTAGGGGGGGGGGGGGGGGGGGGGGTTGGGGGGGTGAGGGAGAGAATGGGAGAGGGGGTGGGGGGGGGGGGGGGCTTTGGGAGGGGGGGGGGGGGGGGGGGGGGGGGATAGGGGGTGGGGTGGTAGGCGGGGGAGGGGGGGGGGGTGGGGGGGGGGTGCCAAGAACAAAGGGGGACCCTGTGTATGTGGGGGGGGGGGGGGGGAATAAAGATGGAATGAGTACTTTTTGTCAGCCACAATTTCCACAGATGTACGTACCATTGGAAAGCGTCCTATCAGGATGTACCGCAGCTTATCCTGGCAACAGCTCTGTTGTGCAAGGTGTTGGTGAGGCTGCATTTCAAGTTGATGAATGGTCCTAATCTGGAACGTCACCCTTTCTGTTTTTCTCCAGAGATGCTGAGCGACCCCCCAGCACCGTAAGGTTTCAATGTTTCAAGGTCAGGTTATTGTACAGTGAAATTTGAGTTACCATAAAGCCATACTAAGTGAAAAGCAACAAGACACACAACCACATAAACGTTAACATAAACATCCACCACAGTGGATTCCACATTCCTCACTGTGATGGTAGGTCATAAAGTTCAATTCTTTTCCTCTTGTTCTCCCACGGTTGGGGCAGTCAAACCATCTGCAGAGGGGATGGTCAAAGCCCCCGCTGCAGCTGACAATCGAAGCCCCCATCGGTCAAAGTCAAAGTCAAATTTATTCGTCACATGCACCAACAAAGGTGCAGTGAAATGAATTTGCCAGCAGCGATACACTTAAAAAAAGAACACACAATACACAATAGAATTTAACACAAACATCCACCACAGCATTCTCCACTGTGGTGAAAGGCAACAAAGTTCAGCCAGCCTTCTTTGTTCATCCGTAGTCGGGGCCATGAACCATCCGTAGTCGCTGCTACGGACTGCCGGATGTACAGGTCCTCTCGTCGGGATGATCTAAACTCCGATGTCGGGATGGTCGAACACACTCCGCGGCTTGGAGCGCCCAAATTGGCACTTTCCCACGGGAGACTGCGGCTCCAGGATGTTATAGGCGGTCGGAGCTCTTCTCCGGCGATCCTCGGCAAGGGATCCCAGACTCCGGATGGTAAGTCCACGCCACGCCCGCGGCTAGAAGCTCCGCAGACCACAGCCCCATGATGCCAAAGTCATCAGGCCAGCGATCAGAGCACTCCTCTCTGGTGACCCCCGGCAAGGGTTTGCCCAATCCGTGATGGAAAAGTCCACGCTGCGCCCGCTGCTGAAGCTCTGGGCCTGGCTCCGGGAAAGGCCGCTCCAATCCAAACTGTTAGGCCTCTAGGGAGGTGACATGGATAAAGTCGCCTCTCCGTCGAGGAGGTGACCAAAAAGTGGTTTCCCCCTTTCCCCCACCGCCCACACAAGGCACACCAAGAGACACTAAAGTAAATATTTGGACACACCAAAAAAAACAAAAAAAAGTAGAAATAACGAACACGCTGCTGGCAGGGCAGCCATCTCACAGCGCCCCCAACCGACCATCGGGGTGATCGAAACTCCCGCGTCGGGGCGGTTGAAACCCTCTCCGCGGCATGGAGCTCCCGGGTCGGCCTCTTCTTACCAGAGACCGCGGGCTTCACAATGTTAAAGTCCACACGCCCCGCGGTTGGAGCTTCGATCTATGGCAAAGGGATCGCAAGCTCCGCGATGTTAAAGTCCCGCAGACTCTTGCGGCTTGGAGCGCCCGTCCGTCTCCAGGAAAGGCCGTCAGCTCCACGATGTTAGGCCGCAGTAAGATCGAAGATATGATACGGAAAACAAATCGCACCTCCGTCGAGGTAAGAGATTGAAAAAAAGTTTCCCCCAACCCCCTCCCCACATATGACAAGCCAAGGAAAACATACTTTTTAACACAGACTAAAATTAACAAAAAGAAGGACAGACAGACGCTGCTGGTGTCTGTTTTCAGAGTATTGTGTTCAGTTTTTGTCACCCTGCAATAGAAAGGGTGTTATTGAGCTGGAAAGAGTGCAGAGAAGATTTATGAGGATGTTGACAGGACTTGAGGGCCTAGACTATAGAGGGAGATTGGGAAACCTAGGACTTTATTGCTTGGAGAGCTGGAGGCTAAGGGTTGATCTTATGGAGGTGTATAAAATCATGAAGGGAATCTTATACCCAAGGCAGGCGAATCAAGAACCAAAGGACATAGGTTTAAGATGAGAGGAGATATATTTAACAGGAACCTAAGGGGTAACGTCTTTCACATAGAGGATGGTGGGTATATGGAATGAACTGCCAGATGAGGTACTTGAGGGAGGCACATTAACAACATTTCAAAGACACTTGTATAGGTACATATATGGGAAAGGTTTAGAGGGATTAGGGTCAAATGGATTCTAGCTTAGATAGGGCACCTTAGTCAGCTTGGACGAGTTTGGCCAAAAGGCCTGTTTCCATGCAGTTTGCAACGAATTGCAGAGGATTGTGAATGTAGTCCAGTCCATCACAAACCAACCCCCCAATACCCCCCCCCCCCCCCCCCATCTAAAATTCACCTTGCCTCAGGAAAGTAGACAACATAATCAAGGACCATTAACACTGAAGCACCATACATTGCACTCTGGCATATTTTTCTTTGCAATTATCTGGTGTATTTGTGTGTGGTTTGAATGTATCCTATGTAGTACAATTTGACTGCACACTGCATTTGACATTTGACATTATCTTGGTGCACCCGACAAAAAAAAATCAATACAAATCCATTTACTCCCCACCCACTCCAGCAAAAGGAAGTTAAACACAATGTTTCCTCTCCAATCTTTCATTGTAATTGATCCCAGGAACCCTTTCTGGAGCTTCTCCAATGCCAATTCATTCCTCCTATAACGTGGTGTCCATGTATGTGCTCCCATTGCTGTAACAATTATATACGGTGCCAAAAAAATGTCTTGGATCCCAATCCCAATAAGGATTTTTAGCACATCTATCAAAAACAGTTTATGAGGTTTATTCGTTATATTATACCAATGCATCCTGATTTACGAGGAATTCGATCTACTGTTTTCACATTTTCCCATTCATTTTCTAATTGACGACATGGTTTCCTCATTTATCTTTTCCTCTGGCACGATTACAAGTCATGTTTTTACTCCCTGATAAGAAACACTGAATTATGCATTTAGAAATGGATGCTTTTATTTCGTTTGGATGCTCTTTTAATTTTCTTCAAGGCCATATTTTAGGAAAAGTCTGAAATTCCATAGTTATCACTCCGCCTAGTAATACATTCAAAAAGTGTATTAAATAATTCTTCAACAAAAATGAACATAGTTTTAACCTGTTTTAATATCTTAGTGAGTAGCTTTCATGAGGCGAGGGTTTGCTAATGATGAACACATTTATGATTCTTTGTGCTGCCACTGGGAACAGCTTTATGAAGGGTAGGTTACTTACTCTAGTATTTTACAGCACAATTAATTGAAAGGCCATGGGTAACATTCTACTGAGGTCCCACATCAATATCTTGTCAAAGGTGCAAAACAGTCCTAATTTAACTGTAATAAGCGTGTCAAAGGTTAAGGGGAGAAGGCAGGAGGATGAGGGGGAAAGATAGATCAGTCTTTATTGAATGGCAAAGTAGACTCAATGGGCCAAATGGTCTAATTCTGCTCCTATGACATATGAACGTCTGAAACTGCCACCTCTACAGGTCATCAGCATGTCATGGCCTCAACTAACATCCAAAATGACAAGGTAGTACAGTGTACACCCATGTTACGGTAGTTTGGGTCATGCTAATTCACCATTATGGAATTCACAAATCAATTTGAGATATGGAATAAAAATTCACTTCTGTGGAACGTGCGGAAGAAAAGTAAATGAAGAAACAAATGTACACAGAGAACTGAACCAGTTTACCAAAGACAATGATCGCAGGCGACTGGCTCACAGCTGGAGGTCACTTCAGTGATATGCTTTGGAAACTCATGTGGCCACTCTTTCAGGACACGAGGAACTGCAGATGCAGGAATCTTGAATAAAACACCAAGTTTGTCAGGCAGCATTTGTGGAGGGAATTGATTGGTGACATTTCAGGTCAGTACCCTTCTTCAGTGACAAATCTTTCTATTATACTAGTACAATGATTGTAAGTTGCCATTTCACAGTGGGAGGCCGGTAAAATATACTTTACCAACTAAAGAAAACTCAAAGCGCTGAATTAACTCAGTGGGTCAGGTAGCATCTGTGCAGAACATTCTCCCGCTGAGCTGCTCCAACATTTTGTGTCTTCTTTTGTATACCAGCATCTGCTTGTTCCTTGTTTCTACGTTATCAAACATCATATAGCGATGTTACAAAATTTTGAAAATTTAAAAATCAAGTCTGTAATTTATCCCATCAGATAAAGCATAAAAATAAGTTTAATTTGACACCTAATTCACTTTCATATCTTCAGTATTAAAAAAGTTATGGCCATTTTCATACACGGAAATTAGCATCTTGTTCCCTATTGCTTTTCCATTGACTTAACACAAAAGCTGTGATCGAGGACAGTCAAAAGCCCATAACTTTCTTAAAAATTAAGAGAACTGAAATAAATTTTCAGTTATTATAGATTGAAGCATTCTGAAACAAATATGAAACAATCTTACTTGGATGACCTGAAATTAAAGCATATAATTAGTTAGTTACCTAATTGTAGCTAATTACAAAATTCAATTACTAGATCTAAACATCTATTCATTTCTTAAGAAAAGATTAACATTTTTAAATAGCCTAAGTGTCCAAATAACATTCACACAAGAATTCACAATATAACATGATTTTTAAATCTCATTGTCATGAATTTATAGGCCAAATAGAAGGATATAATGTTTAATTCTCGTAAATTAATGGCCATTTAAATCATCTTGCGAGTGGGTTTTTGTGGAATGCGATCGATTGGAACGTTGTGGTTGCAGTAAATTTAAACCGCATATCGGCAGGAAAAACACTGCCAGTTCATATGGGGACATAATCACATTTTCGCCAAGGAAATGTTGATTAAAGTCATCCTAAGAAGCAAGTTTATATGTAAAATAAACGACTTACCTTATGTTTTGTCCCCTACATGAGATCCGTCCCGTTGACGGCATTAGAAGTCGCTTTTTAATTTTACTCCAGTGATTAAATTGTCCCGCAATTATTTTTTTTAAACTTCAGAGAACGCAAGTCGGAACGATTTTTCAGCATCAGCTAGCAGGCCGAGTAAATATATCTCGGACAGGCACAAGAAAATTACTTCATTCCGCCCCCCCCCCCCCCCCCAAAGTCGCCAGTCGCGCACACAGCCAGTGGCAGAACTGCAGCGCCGCTGAAGGTATGTTTTGTAACATACCTACATCATAGCACCCACTTTTAGTTAATTGAACAACAAACCTGTCTGTGGTTGGAATTCCCTTGCCTGTAGACCAGGGTGTATGAGATAAGGGTATTAGCGATATGGAAATCACAGCTAATCTCACACTGTTGACATGATTGAATTTCTAGGCCTTTATGCTTTAAAGGTTTGGGAAACAAATAGCTCCATGAAGCAGGTCTGATAATAAAGGGTAAATAATCTCCTGCCATGCTTACAATTGTATCACTCTGCTTCATCCAACACTGACCTTTATTTTGAATTGTGTGCTGGATTTTCAAGCATGATGATAGAATCTGGAAGCAAATAAACTGAGTGGTTTACTGCACAGAGCTCCAATGTTACATCACAATCTCAAGGCCTTTTTCACCTTTTCCATTTCAGTTTTTAGTTTCAGTTTAGTTTAGAGATACAGCATGGAAACAGGCCCTTCAGCCTACCAAGTCCGCACTGACCAGCGACTACACTAAACGCTAAACCAGTACACTAAACTCTATCCTACACTCCAGGGACAATTTTTACTGAATCAAATTAACCTACAAACCTGTATATCTTTGGAGTGTGGGAAAGAATCCAGAGCACCCAGGGAAAAGCCACGCAGGTGATGGGGAGAATGTACAAAGTCCGTACAGACAGCACCATAGTCAGAATTGAACCTTGGTCTCTGGTGCTACTGGGCAGCAACATAGAAACATAGAAACATAGAAATTAGGTGCAGGAGTAGGCCATTCGGCCCTTCGAGCCTGCACCGCCATTCAATATGATCTTGGCTGATCATCCAACTCAGTATCCTGTACCTGCCTTCTCTCCATACCCTCTGATCCCCTTAGCCACAAGGGCCACATCTAACTCCCTCTTAAATATAGCCAATGAACTGGCCTCGACTACCCTCTGTGGCAGAGAGTTCCAGAGATTCACCACTCTCTGTGTGAAAAAAGTTCTTCTCATCTCGGTTTTAAAGGATTTCCCCCTTACCCTTAAGCTGTGACCCCTTGTCCTGGACTTCCCCAACATCGGGAGCAATCTTCCTGCATCTAGCCTGTCCAACCCCTTAAGAATTTTGTAAATTTCTATAAGATCCCCTCTCAATCTCCTAAATTCTAGAGAGTATAAACCAAGTCTATCCAGTCTTTCTTCATAAGACAGTCCTAACATCCCAGGAGTCTGGCGAACCTTCTCTGCACTCCCTCTATGGCAATAATGTCCTTCCTCAGATTTGGAGACCAAAACTGTACGCAATACTCCAGGTGTGGTCTCACCAAGACCCTGTACAACTGCAGTAGAACCTCCCTGCTCCTATACTCAAATCCTTTTGCTATGAAAGCTAACATACCATTCGCTTTCTTCACTGCCTGCTGCACCTGCATGCCTACTTTCAATGACTGGTGTACCATGACACCCAGGTCTCACTGCATCTCCCATTTTCCTAATCGGCCTCCATTTAGATAATAGTCTGCTTTCCTGTTTTTGCCACCAAAATGGATAACCTCACATTTATCCACATTATACTGCATCTGCCAAACATTTGCCCACTCACCCAGCCTATCCAAGTCACCTTGCAGCCTCCTAGCATCCTCCTCACAGCTAATACTGCCCCCCAGCTTAGTGTCATCCGCAAACTTGGAGATATTGCCTTCAACAACACTACTACTGCATCACTATTATCATCACAGCTGTTTCTTGCATTGAATATTAGTAGAATTTTAGGTGCCTTGCCGTACCATTTTATTTCAGCCAATTAAAATCATACAACAATTAACAATCAAGCTGATTTTTTTGTATTTAACTTTGATTTAGCGGAGAAATACAAGTTTAAAATGCACACAGAACGGCAGGTACTGGTTTATTTAAAAAAAATAAAGTGCAGGAGTAACTCAGTGGGTCAGGCAGCATCTGCGGAAAACATGGACAGGTGCACTTTTCCCTTGCTGGGGTTCGCCAGAGAGGAGTGCTCCGATCGCTGGCCTGGTGACTGCATCACGGGGGTGTGGTCTGCGGAGCTTCTAGCCGCGGGCGTGGTGTGGACCTACCATCCCTGGCCTGTAGACGTCTGGGATCCCTTGCCGGGGATCAATGGAGAAGATCTCCGACCGCCTATAACATCCTGAAGTGGTCTATGGTGGGTAAGTGCCGATTCAGGCTCTCCACACCATTCGACCGACCTGATGTCGGAGTTTAGATCATCCTGACGAGGGGCCTGTACATCCGGCCGTCTGTAGTGGCGACGACGGAGGGTTCATGGCCCCAACCATGGATGAACAAAGGAGGAAGACTGGCTGGACTTTGTGCACAGTGGAGAATGCTGGGTGGATGTTTGTGTTAAATTCTATTGTGTATTGTGTGTTATTTTCCGGTTGGGATCCTTCTTCAGACTACCACCACTGTGGGGAAGCCATGCAGCTTTTCTGATGAATTCCTCAACTAAATCGTTAATTATGATTAACTTTGAGGATTCTTGTGTAATGAGGGTGGCATGGGGCTCACCTCTCTGAGATTTGGTGCCGTTTTTAAATAAAATGTGGGACAGAAATGTCACATCGTGTGACAGACAGTGAGATTGGTCGCCTGTATAGTTGGTAAAAATCAGAATGAAAAATTATATTATTTGAAATGAGTTAGTTATTTCAATCAACTCAATACGAATACTTGACGAAGTTAGTTAAACATGCATGAGCGACAAGTGCTTATAATGTGGGTGTGTGTTGAGTTTAGTTTATTGTCACTTGTGCGGAGGTACAGTGAAAAGCTTTTGTTGCGTGCTAACCAGTCAGCGGAAAGACAATACATGACTACAATTGAGCCGTCTACAGTGTACAGATACATGATGAAGGGAAGTTCAACGTAAATAATGTTTAGTGCAAGACAAAGCCAGTAAAGTCCAATCAAAGACAGTCTGAGGGTCTCCAATGTAAAGGGCCTGTCGCACTTTCACAACCTAATTCACGACCTTTTTTACTCGTGGACATTTTTCATCAGGCTAGAAAAACGCCGCGACCTACTTGATGCCACAAGTACGTTCAACTAACATCACGGCCTGCTACGACCTCCCTATGACCTCCTATGACCTTGTGACGACCATGCTGCGAGTATGAGACAAGGGCAAACTCGGCAGAGGTCGTGAATTAGGTTGTGAAGTGGGACAGGCCCTTAAATCAGGACTGCTCTCTAGTTGTGGTAGGATGGTTCAGTTGCCTGACAACAGCTGGGAAGAATCGGGTCTTCAAAACACTGGGACTAAATATCCTCACCAGGTTTTCCTTTCTTTTAGAACAATATAATGTTAGAATATCAACTTAATCTGCGATTTCCAATGGATGCCAAAAGAGATAGCTAAACTTTAAAATTACTTATTTGTTGTTAAATGTAAATAATAGAGCTACGAAATTCTGCATCCAGCAAGTTCTTGGTTGTCATGCCGGTATTTCAGCCACTGAGGGGGCACATAGTCAAGTCAAGTCAAGTCAAGTTTATTCGTCACATACACATACGAGATGTGCAGTGAAATGAAAAGCGGCAATGCTTGCGGACTTTGTGCAAAAAGACAAACAAACTATAAACACAATCATAAACACACACATGTATTCTTTTACATATTGAATATTGTGGGCGGAAGGAAAAACGTTCAGTAAAGATTTTCCTAGGGGAGGGAGTGAAACGGCCTTGTAGCCTTTCCTGAACGGCGTGTAGCAGTGGTCCAAAGTTCTCTCCCCCCTGGTGGCACACGTGATGTGTTGGTAGAAGTCCGGCATGACCTTCTTGAGATTTGATTTATTAAAATCTCCAGCCACCACCATAGCCGCATCCGGGTACTTGTTTTGATGTCGACACAGCACATCGTGTAGGGCCGATAGTGCCACGTCGGTGTCCGCCTGCGGTGGAATGTAGACGGCTGTGACGATCACTGAGCCGAACTCCCGGGGAAGGTAGAATGGGCGGCATGAGATCGTCAGGTGCTCCAGATCCGGCGAGCAGGAACGGGAAAGCATCTTGATATTTCCAGGGTTGCACCAGTTGTTATTGGTCATGAAGCAGACTCCTCCACCCTTGGATTTCCCAGATGCTTCTGTTCTGTCAGCACGGTGGACAGTGAAGGACTCGGTTGGGCAGATTACCTGATCCGGAATCAGTGAGGTCAGCCATGTTTCAGTCAGGCAGAGGATGTTGCAGTTCCTTATGTCCCGCTGGAATCTGATCCTCGCCCTGAGGTCATCCAGCTTGTTTTCCAGGGACTGGACATTCGCCAGATGAATGCTGGGCAGAGGAGGACGAAAGGCTTGGGCTCAGCCTATAGGTGCCCATTTATGAACCACTCTATCTGTCATTCATCATGTCATGCCTTGGACACATACTAACTGCTGAGTAATATGTAAGTAAAATTCCTCTATTCATTGTGGATCCCTCCTTAATGCTATTCGGTCCAGACCTGACATTGACTCCAGATATTCTAATTATAGTATAATTGAGTGATACTTGCATAAGGGGTTCATTCATGACATAACGATTGATTTCCAGTTTGTTTTCCTTAAGATTATGATTTAAGATATATGTGTATTTTAATCCATTTTTCAAACGTATAAAACTTGAAGAGTTTTGAAAGGTTTACTGCTCCGAGTTTATTTTTGGTTGGAATCATAGACTTATGCGGTATGGAAACAGGCTCTTCGGCCCAACTTGCCCATGCCGACAGCATGTCTCATCTACACTAGTGCCATCTGCCTGCATTTGGCCCATATTCCTCTAAACCTGTCCTATCCATATACTTGTCTAAATGTTTCTTAAACATTGCGATAGTCCCAGCCTCAACTTCTCCTCCGGTAGTTTGTTCCATTCACTCACCACCCTCTGTGTGAAAAAGTTACCCCTCAGGTTCCTATAAAATCTTTCCCCCCTCACCTTAAACGTATATCCTCTGGTTCTTGATTGCTCTAGTGTTATGCACCTCCATAAGATCACCCTGGTCCTCCTGTGCTCCAAGGAATAGAGTTCTAGCCTGCTCAACCTCTCACTATAACTCAGGCCCTTGAGTCCCGGCAACATTCTTGTAAATCTTCTCTGCTCCCTTTCCAAGTTGTATTCTGTGTAATTATACTGTAGACACATACGGTTTAATAGGTGTAAGAAAGAACTGCAGATGCTGGAACAATCGATGGTAGACAAAATATGCTGGAGAAAATCAGCAGGAGAGGCAGCATCTATGGAGAGAAAGAATAGGCAATGTTTCAGGTCGAGACCCTTCTCTGTCTTTACGAGCAGGAAAGCAGATTTGAGGTAGAATATGAAAATGAAAGACTGGAAGGTGGCGGTGGTTATAGTGCAGGCAGTCATGTCTGCAGCAAGTCTTCCGCATCTCCTACCTCAACTCTGGGAGTAGGTCTATCGTTCCACAAAGGAACTTTGTCAGCAGGTACTTCGAAGCAGAATATGGAAAGCACTCTTTGTAGCTATCAATGCCGATACAGGTGCACAACCTTTTATCCGAAAGCCTTGGGACCAGACACTTTTCGTAATTCAGAGTTTTTCGGTTTTCGGAATGGAAGATTTTTAGCGTAGATTTTAACGGCTGGCTCAGTGGTAGAGTGCTCGGCTCGTATCCGTAAGGTCGCGAGTTTGCGCCTCGATCCCGGCAGTTACTCGATCGCGAGTTTGAGTCTTCAATGTAGGTTTTTCTTGCAGAATAGGAGAGAATAGGGAGGGTTAGGCTGGGATCATTCTCTGCGAGATAATCTTAGTGCGGGAGACAAGTGTAGGAGAGGTGTACTGACTGTGTGGGCAGAACTTTGGAAGTGATTGCCCACCATTCTCAAAAGCCACTGTGTCTCCCTGTCCCTCCAACTCCAGAGGAATCCGCTCCCCGATGGGCCGCTACGGCGACAAGTGGCAGTTCGCCCACAGCCCGAGCTGCGCCCCCTCATCCGCAACCCGGGTTCCTCTGGAGTTGGAGCGGGGCTGGGCTAGAGTTGTTGCTGGCTGTGAGTCTCTGGGATCTCCGTGCTTGCAGTGTGCCTGGGGGTCGGTGTCCCGATGAGGGGGCGCAGCTCGGGCTGTGGGCGAACTGCCACTTGTCGCTGTAGCGGCCCATCGGGGAGCGGCTTCTGGTGGTCCTGACGTCTCTCAGCTCCTGTCCAGGGGGATGGCCGGAGACGTCAGGACCAACAGGAACCCGCTCCCCGATGGGCCGCTACAGCGACAAGTGGCACTTCGCCCACAGCCCGAGCTGCGCCCCCTCATCCGCAACCCGGGTTCCTCTGGAGTTGGAGTGGGGCTGGGCTAGAGTTGCTGCTGGCTGTGAGTCTCTGGGATCTCCGTGCTTGCAGTCGGTGTCCCTTTGGTCCTGACGTCTCCGGTCACCCCCCCCTGGAATGGAGCTGAGACTGGGAACTGTACCGCCCTTGCCCCCTCCCTCTGCAACTGCAAACAACCCCACAGTTCCCAGTCTCAGCTCCTGCACAGGGGGGTGGCCGGAGACGTCACACCCCGAGCTGCGCCCCCTCATCCGCAACCTTAAGACCAAGACGCACCTTGCACACCATCAGCTTCGGTCCCTACGGGGAGCGTGTTCCTCTGGAGTTGGAACGGGGCTGGGCTGCTCCTGGCTGTGGGTCTCTGTGATCTCCGTGCTTGCAGTGTGCCTGGGGGTCGGTGTCCCGTTGGTCCTGACGTCTCCGGTCCCTGACCGGTCTCCGGTTGGCACTGGCTCCAACGTGAAGACAGTGCAAAGCCCCCACGCCGGGTGCAATGGGCGGGGAGCTGGAGAGGGGAGGGAAGGGGTCACACACATGGCCGGGAAGCAGAGGGGTGTAGGTGGGGTGAAACTGAAGGGAGCGACAATCTGCTGCTGCCTGCCCGCTGAGTTAAAAAGTTCTCATGCAAGACTCACGATACACTGTGTATCGTGTCTACCGTGGGAACTTTTTAACCTCAGCGGGCAGGGCAGCAGCAGATTGTCAATTATTAACCCTCCCGCGCAATATACCCTCACCTTCTCTTTTATGAATGGGGATTTAGTTCCCCTTTCTTCGAGGACCGACCGGAGGTTCCGCTGTCACCTCTGCGGGCCGCCCTCGGTGAACGTTTTCAAGGACTGAAAAAATGTCGCTATTCGGAGGTTTTCGTTATTTGGATCTTCGGATAAAAGGTTGTGCACCTGTATGACTTTAACTTTTATACAACCCGCCTATTTAAGGCTGCAGCAGAAATCAGTGACAAGTTAAAGTTCAAATACTTACAAGATGTGGTGACGCTGCTGTGAAATCATATTGTTCTAATACACTTAGGTTCTTGTCCACTGTGTTCACCATGTAGTTCTAAAACCCAGGAAAACTGAAGTGCAAATAAATAATTTTTTTATAACTTAACCTCAACAACAAATACTCAGGGATATGTACCGGTGTTTAAATGTGACCACATTAGGAAGTACACGCTCCCGGGCAGTACAGTGGTGCAGTGCCGGAGAACTGGGTTCGATCCCGACTACGGGTGCTGTCTGTATGGAGTTTGTACGTTCTCCCCCTTACCCTCGTGAGTTTTCTCTGAGATCTTCGGTTTCCTCTCACACTACAAAGACGTACAGGTTTGTAGGTTAATCGGCTTGGTATCATTGTAAATTGTCCCTGGTGTGTGTAGGATAGTGTTCATGTGTGGGGATCATAGGTCGGTGCGGACTCGGTGGGCCGAAGGGACTGTTTGCTCGCTGTATCTCTAAACAAAACTAAATGCATTAAATACACATGCATGATACAACTATATGTGTATCCCTAACAAGGTTAATCATTATTTTGGGAAGAGATGGTGTAATCCTCATCCATACCATCAGAAAGTAGAAATAACCACATCCTGTAGGAAAATGAAATTCCCACTTTAAAAAAATACTTGGAAAATAAATATCTAGTGTTTATTCAATGAAACAAAATGGAACATTAAATACAATAGTTTGTTATAATAGTGCCTCAAGCTACAATGCATTGATATGAATGTCAAAAAATTATTAAAAAATGAAATTGTTCCAAGCAAACAATGTTTTCCAATACGCTCAGAAATAAAACACCTTATTATTGGCATTAAACTGCTTGTTATTCATAACTTCTTAGCAAATTGTTTTGCAAGGAAATTGGAAGGTATAATGGTTCATGTGTCACACAGAAACGTCAGCTTTTCACTGTACCTCGGTGCACATGACAAACAAATAAACATAACAAAAGCAGGTCTGTGCAAAGTGCAGGCATTTCTCAGTGTGTCAATACATTTAAGGTTCCCATGCAAGCTCAAAGCCCATAACTTCCTTCCCATTTATTCCCAGTGATTTCCCAAATGTGCTTCAACATTGGACTGCACGTGGAGCACATACCTGCCTGCATCAACTCCCCAGCAAGACACACTTGGTGAAGGAATAGATCCAATTACCCGAGCAAACATAATGGCAGGCCAGACAGCATCTGTGGAGGCAAATGGGTCAATGTCAGCAACGGCTTCTCCAGGTGAGTTCCTCCAGGCATTTGTTTTTGTTCAGTATTTTTCTCAGAAGATGAGAACATTTTGGTAGGGGAACTGCAACTGCTGGTCAACACTGAAGACAGAGCATACAAAAAGCTGGAGTAAGGCTCAGTCGGATGTAAATGCTGGAGTAACCAGCGGGTTAGGCAGCATGCTCTCTCTGGAGC
>NW_026575368.1:0-51709 GCF_028641065.1 Leucoraja erinaceus
TCACCTCTCTCTCCTCTTTCTCGCGTCTCTTTTTTTCCCCGCCCCCATCCTCCTCCCTCCCCCTCTCCTCTGTCACCAATCTTCCCTCCCTCTCCCTCCTCTCTCTTCTCCCTCTCTCTCCCCCTCTCTCACTCCCCCTCTCTATCCCCTCCCCCTCTCTCTGCATCTCTCCTCCCTCTCTCTACCCCCCCCCTCTCTCCCTCCTCTCTCTCTCTCTCTCACTCTCTCTGGCCCTTTCTGTCTCTCTCTCCCTCTATATTGGGAATCATTCAGATCATTTCCAATTCTTGCGATTTGATAATAGACGGAGTTTACAACATACGTCATCCACAGGAGGATGAAACTGCCGGAGATGGTGAAGAGTAAAACCATAGACCTCCTCCTGCTCTCCATCTCCGGGTCACTGCGGTTCTCCCCCTTGCTCTCACCCCTCAGCCCCTTACGGACCCGACTGGCCACTAAAATGTGGCGGACTGTCAGAGCGTTGAGCAGCAGGATTACAGCGAAAGGGAGGAACGGAGTTAAAACTATGTCGATCCAGTCAAATGCCACCCACCCGGGGTCTGTGTAATAACTGTCCACCGTGACACAGTCCCACGGGACATTGTCGATGATTGACCGGGGTTCCAGTGTGAAGTAGTGGGGAAGGTTTTTCAGACAGAACAGAACGCCGGCTGTTGCCAGAACCACAGCCGCAGTTTTCCCGCTGCAATATTTAGTTTTCAGCTTCTGGCAACAAATGGCGACAAAGCGATCAAAGGTGAAAGTGACGGTGAACCAGACAGAACAGTCTGTAGCTGCAGAGGACAGTACAAGGATAACACTGCACACAGGGGTGATGGACAGGAAACTCCAATAAAAGTAATGATATCGGATCCAAAACAAAATGACCGTGGTGATCAGGACCAGTAGATCGGCCGCTGCCATGGCCACCAGGTAGCGAGTGGTGCAGGTGGAGAGGCCGCACTTTCCCCGGGACAAGATCACAATCGCCACTAAATTCACTGCGGAAAGAGAAGGGAACGGACACTGGGCATTCATTCAACACGTTCTCCGGGGCTGAACACCGGCTCGACTTTCAGCTCAAGATCAGGAGTGTTGGAGTCGGTGCGCGGCTGCTGCAAGTTTAACAATGTCAGAGCCGGCTCCGACTGTGCCCGACCTGCCTGCCTGCTTCAGGGGAGAAGAGATAAGGCGACGGGCGGGCGGGGTAAAGGGCGGGGAGGGAAGAAGTACAATAGGTGCAAAAGTCCTTTCTATAGTTAACTCTGCTGCTCATAGTTTCTAAGGGAGTCGCTTTCACAGACTTAACCGTGACCGGCCGTCCGTTTAACCAAGTTTCTGGTAACTCGCATCTGATGGGGACGAGGTGGGTTCCAGAGGGAAGGCAGGGACAACTTAGATTCCGGCAGCAGAGTGGATCCGTTAATGGGTTTAATCCACAGTGAGTTCAGTTCAGTAACAACACACACACACACACACACGCCGGTAGATCCGCGGCCACTGGTTCAGGAGATCGATCCAATTATTGACCAACAAGCGGTGAAATCCGACCGTGACAGACAGACTCCACAGTGAGACACAATGTCCACAGGAGCGGCTGTTACCTCTGATCAATAACTCAGACACAGTGAACTTCACAATGTGAACCCCTCTCTCCCAGTCACACCGTGCCAGAGAGCTGCCTGCCTGCCTGTCCCGAGCACTGGGACAACTCTGTGCAAGGTGCCACTGAAGGCAAGAACAACATTCCAGTGGCTCCCGGCCGGAAGCAGTGAGAGAAAAAGATGCTTAGTTTCAGCTGTCTGTAACAAACATCACAGCGTTAATTCAGAAATATTTCACTGAGAGGATTGATATTCTTCACATATTCTTGTACAGCGTTCATCAGTTGGGAACTTGTAACTTGATCAGAATCAGATCAACACCGGTTAACACACGGATGGAGTTATAAAACTGTTCTGCTCATTTACCAGGGATTCCAACAGCAGCAATGATCACGTACACGATTTTCTCCACGTCTGCATATTCCCAATAATGCTGACCCATTTCCTCTGCCCAGCGACGTGTCCCCGTGAGCTACCGGTAATATCTCGGAAAGAAATGCTGGGACAGAACATTCCTGGAGATTTTAAACCATTTTCCGTCTCCACCGGGACAGTGAAGTTTCAACAGATTAAAAATAGAGATTTGAAATGATTCACAAACAGATGACATCAGCCGAGTGAAATCCCTGCTGAGACAGGCAGGTTGTGGATTTATTTAGGGAATTGATTGAGAAACTCCAAAGACTGGGAATTGTGGCGATAGATACTGAGTGAAGGAAATTGGGAGCGGCGGTCGGCAATGTTCCAGCAAAGGCGACATTGTTTCAAACTCCATCAGATCCAACTCTCCACCTCATGTTGTTCATCTGATTTCCTTCAATCTGTTTCACTCAGCAAGGCAATGCCAAATACCAGGGACCCTCAGGGCTTCTGGTTCCCAGGTTGAAGATGGACTGGACTGGGCGATATTTGACCACAGGTTAAGGAATTAGTTCAACAGAACACCTCAGATTAAATTACCCCAACCCCCACTTTGCTTCACCACTCAATATGATCGCGGCTTCACTGACTGTGACCTCAACCCCACGCTCCCGCTGACTGACCCCGGGAACGATTCATTCCCTGCTTGCCTCAAATAGGTCTGACTATACCATGGGACAATGACATTCTCTGACTTCCTTCATCACCTCTGAGGAGGAACGATCCAAAGACTCACGCCACTCAGCGAACAGAAACATTGCCGTCTCAGAATTGTCTTAACCCTACAGTAAATTAAACAGCGAATGATGTAGTACCTTTCCCTCCTCTCTTTCTCCCTCCCTCCATCCTTACTTCTGTCACTCTCTCTGAACTGTTACCCCCTCCCCTACGTTCTCTATTTCCCCTCTCTGGGCTGCCTTCTCTCCGTCCACTGATGGAGTGACACACACTGGAATAATATTGATGGAGGGATACAAATGGGGCAGAACTGACGCAGGGACTCACTGTGGTGGTACAGATGGAGTGACACACTGCGGTGGTACCGGTGGAGCGACATACTGTGGTGGGACATATGGAGTGACACACTGTGGTGGTACTGATGGAGTGACACACTGTGGTGGTACTGATGGAGTGACACACTGTGGTGGTACTGATGGAGTGACACACTGTGGTGGTACTGATGGAGTGACACACTGTGGTGGTACTGATGGAGAAACACACTGTGGTGGTACTGATGGAGTGACACACTGTGGTGGTACTGATGGAGTGACACACTGTGGTGGTACTGATGGAGTGACACACTGTGGTGGTACTGATGGAGTGACACACTGTGGTGGTACTGATGGAGAAACACACTGTGGTGGTACTGATGGAGTGGTGGTACATGGAGGAACACACTGTGGTGGTACTGATGGAGGAACTGACACACTGTGGTGGTAGTACACTGATGGACTGACACACTGTGGGGTAGTACAGATGGGCTGACATTCTGTGGGGTAGTACTGATGGAAGTGACACTCTGGGGCAGCACTGCTGGAATGACACTGTGAAATAGTACTGATGGAGTGACACACCTTGGGGTAGTTCTATTGGAATGACACACTGGGGTTGTCGTGATAGACAATAGACAATAGGTGTAGTCGGCGTGATGGAGAGGCACAGTGCGGCTAGTAATGATGTAATGACACGCTGTGGGGTAGCACTGAAATAATGACAGTTTGTGCTAGTACCTATGGAATGACCCACTGTGGAGTAGTCGTGATGAAATTACACATTGTGTTGTAGTACTGATAGAAAGACACGTATATAATGATACATTCTAGGGTAGTGCTGATGGAGTGACACTCTTTGGGGTAGTACTGATGTAGCAACGCATTATGTGGTACTGCCGTTGGAGGGAACACTGAGGAGTAGTACTGATGGTGTTACACTTTGGGAACGTACTGAGGGAGTGACACTCTGGGATAGTACATTTAACCATATAACCATATAACCATATAACAATTTACAGCACGGAAACAGGCCATCTCGACCCTTCTAGTCCGTGCCGAACACATATTCTCCCCTAGTCCCATATACCTGCGCTCAGACCATAACCTTCCATTCCCTTCCCGTCCATATAACTATCCAATTTATTTTCAAATGATAAAAACGAACCTGCCTCCACCACCTTCACTGGAAGCTCATTCCACACAGCCACCACTCTCTGAGTAAAGAAGTTCCCCCTCATGTTACCCCTAAACTTCAGTCCCTTAATTCTCAAGTCATGTCCCCTTGTTTGAATCTTCCCTACTCTCAGTGGGAAAAGCTTTTCCACGTCAACTCGGTCTATCCCTCTCATCATTTTAAAAACCTCTATCAAGTCCCCCCTTAACCTTCTGCGCTCCAAACAATAAAGCCCTAACTTGTTCAACCTTTCTCTGTAACTTAGTTGCTGAAACCCAGGCAACATTCTAGTAAATCTCCTCTGTACTCTCTCTATTTTGTTGACATCCTTCCTATAATTAGGCGACCAAAATTGTACACCATACTCCAGAATTGGCCTCACCAATGCCTTATACAATTTTAACATTACATCCCAACTTCTATACTCATTTGAAGTGACAAACGGGGTGGGGTAGTAATGATTGATTAATAAACTGTGTGGTAGTAGAGATGGAATAACACACTGTGGGGTAGTATTGATGGAGTGACTCACTGAGGGGGAGCATTGATGGAGTGACATACTGCGGGGCATAACTGATGGAGTGACACACTATGGCGCATTACTGATGGGGTGACATATTGTGGAGTGGTACACATGTAGTACGGATGAAGTGATACAACGTATGGTAGCACAAATGGAGTGACACACTGTAGCGTAAATATACACAAAATGCTGGAGTAAATCAGCGGGACAGGCAGCATCACTGGAGAGAACGAATGGGTGATGTTTCGGGGCGAGATCCTTCTTCAGACTGATGTCACAGGAGTGGGCGGGACAGAGATATAATGTTGTCCGTGACAGTAAGACTTGTGGGAGAACTGGGAAGAGGAAGAGGATGGGGAAAGATGGAAAGCAAGGGTTACTTGAAGTTAGAGAAGTCAATGTTCATACCGCTGGGGTGTTAGCTACCCAAGCAAAATATGAGGTGCTGTTCCTCCAATTCCCGCTGGGCCTCACTCTGAGAGAGGAGGCCCAGGACACCACGCCCTGTGGTTGTCCTGAGGTAGTGGCATAGTTTGGTGTAGTGCTGATGGAGTAATACAATGTGGAGTAATATTGTTGGGGTGACACACTGTGGGGTAGTACTGATGTATGACATATTCTGGAATAGCTCTGATGGAGGGACACATTTTGGGGTAGTAGTGATGGAGTGTCATATTGTGGGATAATACTGCTGGAATGATAACCTGTCAGGTAATTCTGATGGTGACACATCGTGGGGAGGTTCTGATGGAATAAAACACAGTGGGGTATAACTGATGGAGTGACACACTGTGGAGTTGTACTGATGTGGTGGCACACTGTGGAGTTGTGCTGAATTTGTTACACACTGTGGGGTATTTCTGACAGGACTTTCATATGAAGAAAGACTGGATAGACTCGGCTTGTACTCGCTATAATTTAGAAGATTGAGGGGGGATCTTATAGAAACTTACACGATTCTTAAGGAGTTGGACAGGCTAGATGCAGGAAGATTGTTCCTGATGTTGGGGAAGTCCAGAACAAGGGGTCACAGTTTAAGGATAAGGTGTAAATCTTTTAGGACCGAGATGAGAAAAACATTTTTCACTCGGAGAGTGGTGAATCTGTGGAATTCTCTGCCACATAAGGCAGTTGAGGCCAGTTCATTGGCTATAATTAAGAGGGAGTTCGATGTGTCCCTTGTGGCTAAAGGGATCAGGGGGTATGGAGAGAAGGCAGGAACAGGATACTGAGTTGGATGATCAGCCGTGATCATATTGAATGACGGTGCCGGCTCGAAGGGCCGAATGGCCTACTCCTGCACATATTTTCTATGTTTCTATGTTTCTATGTTTACATTTTAGAATACTTGTTATATTGTGGGTGGGATTTATGACGTGTTTTGGGAGTGTTCGGAGCTCAGCTGCTTGCGCAGAAGTTTAGTTTTTAGATTAGTTTGGAAACCATGGGTAAAGTTAACCCTTCTCCCATGTAAGAACATGTAAGATCATGCGGGCAATGCAGGGTCCATTGGAGATATAAAGGAGATCATGCCAGATATTGCCAGTGTTACGGAGACACTAGGAGTTTATTAATGTCTAAAGTAAGAAGCTGGAGTTCGAAGAAGATTGCAGTAACGAATGGGAAGAAACGCGGATGTATTTCCAGCAACAATAAAACCTTTATTCATCAAAAGACTGTGTTTTGAAGTCATATCTGAGAAGAAGCTCTTAAGGTCTCTGTGAGTGAGCTTGCATGCGTGTAGAAGACACCCCCTCCCACCATTCTCAAGCAAATAGCGGCTAGGGTGCTAATTACCTGAAAGATATGATAACCTGCCGCTATATTAAGTAGAAGGATACCTCCGGCGGGGGTTAAATACATTAAATAGAATGATACCTCCAGCAGGGGGGTTAAATATCAACCCCAGATATAGGGACAGAAGATTGAATCGAAGCGAAGAAGGCTAAGACCTCGGAGAGGCACAGCCAGAGATGGACGACCAGGCTAAGACCTCGGAGAGGCACAGCCAGAGATGGCCAAGAAGACTGGCTCCAGTCGTGGAACTGAAGAAGAAATTACATGTCCCAGGGAACAGGAAAATAGATTGTCTAAAATTCTCGGAGAGGTTTTAGCCAGAAGAAAGTGGTTCCAGGAGGAACTAGTTCTCGGCCAGTAGAGCCTAGAGGTCTATCTACAGCATCGAGACGTATCTGAAGACGTATCACTGGATTTGTGAGTACAAATCGATTCTTACTCTTGGAACGGTTTTAATTAAAATACTTCTGTAACATAACTCAGAAGTTGTTTTCTCCAGCTTTCTGGGGAAAGCAGACCGACCTTGGATTGTTTTGAGTCGCTCCTGATAAGTGCATTCTATTGAATTAGAGCCACTTTTTGCACATGGTGTCAGTATGTTTTAGTTTTGGAAGAAATTGTTGATAAAAACAAAGCTACAGCTACCAGCAGAGACTTGTTCCACTAATTTAAAGACTTGGCAATCTGCCAAGTACTATTTAAAATCATGAATTTAGAAAATGAAGGCAGAGCTCTGCCGGAAAAAAAAAACGTGGTGGTGAAGAAAGACCCAGACAACTTGAAGAACCAGATATTTCACATGCTGCCTATTTGTGGGAATCCGAGAAAGAGCGAAATGAATTATGGTTGCAGGTGACCAGATTAATTGATACACGGAAAAAACTAATGCAACCAGAACAGAACGTGATCAAGGTGAAATCTAATATGAGCCAACTATGGAACCTCTACCAGGAGGTTGGCAAGACACAGAATGTACTGCGGTGTTCAGTACAGTCCTGGGAAGAACGCAGAAGGCATACCCAGTGGGATGAATACACGAAGAAGATATTCAATGGTTTCAAGAAAAAGGGAGAGAAGTGGTTATCTGAAATGATGTCACAAGTTACGAGCTTAATAGTTGAAAGTGCGAAGCAACAAGGTGCCAGAATGGAAGATGAATTTTGAAGACGAGATAGTATTTCGAATATATGTTCACGAAGATCAGGCCATAGATCTGGTTCTTCAGCCAGTTGGGTTTCGAGGGCTTTTGCTCAATTGGGAGCAAAAGCTGAGTTAGCTGAGCTCTCAATAGAAGCGGATGCCATGAAGAAAAAACATGAGATGGCGCGACAGCAATAAGAGATGTGGTGACTTCAAGATGAGATGGCGCGACAGCAGGAACAACGCCATTTAGACACAAAGATGGCGGTGGCCAAAGCCAGGAAGGATATACTCGATGGAGAGGGGTCAAGATGCAGCTCTGGAACGACGAGGACGATGAGCCGTGGACCAAGAAGAAAAACTGCTCGATATGTATTAGCAGTTGGATCAATTCACAATCGATGTCCACCAGATTTTTAGGTTTGGAAAACCTATTGGAACAGAGGATCATGGGTAAAACTGAATCTCAGCAAATGAGTGCTAGATCGAAACCAATTACTAGTGGAGCGTCTGTGGATGCTCGAGCCAAACCGATAGCGGACCACGCTTTTTCGAGTCCTGGTGCACAGGCTCGAGCAAGCCAGTTTGAATCACTAAGGCCTGTTTATCAACAGGTGGAGCCAAGACAGAGTTTTCAGGATGGATTATTGGCAGTGTTGAATAGGCAAACTGAATTCAATGAGATTATAGCTCGACAAAATACCTCTCTCATGCTGCCACCAGTAGAAATTCCTACGTATGGTGGAGATCCTTTGGAGTGTGAAACTTTCGTAAGGGCACGAGAGGAAGTGTTAGACTAAAGTTAAGGATGTAAAGGAGCGCTTACGATTTCTGGTGAAATACACGTGGAAGTGTGAAGGTATTTGGAGGAAGTTGTCAGTTGGAGCCAGTCAACCAGGGCTATAGAAAGGCGAGAAGATTACTAAAATAACATTTTGGTGATGAACAGAGGATCACGTATGCATATATTGAGAAGGCCCATGCTTGGAAAGAAATCAAGCCAGAAGATGTGGAAACATTTAGTGATTATGCAATATTTCTGAGAAGATGTTGCAGTTCGATGAGAAATCTCGGCTACATGGAGGAAATAAATCTTGAAAGTAATACGAGAATCATCATTAACAAGTTGCCCAGAAGAATGAGAGAACATTGGAGGGATAGGGCGGGAGAAATACGAGATAAGAGCAAACAAGTAGCTAGGCTACCAGACCTGGTGGATTTCTTGGACAAAGAAGTACGGTACATGCCAGATTCATACAACGGAACTATTGAAGATCTCAGACCATTGACTACTTATAAAGGTTCTACCTTTACCAAAACTGAAGAAAGATCTGAATCTAAGAAAAGTAGTTTTGCTATCACGACTGTGTCTGTGGAAAAGACAGATGCAAGAAAAAGAAAGGCGTCTAATAGCAGGCAAATAGTATTTTGTTTGTTATGTGATGAAGTTGGTGTCGTAGATTCAAGATGAAAGAATATGAAGACAAGGTGGATTTCTTGAAAGAGAAGGGAATCTCTTTGGATGTTTGAAAAAGGGACATATGGTAAGAGACTGTAAGAGTCCTATAATTTGTTACGAATGCAATCAATATCATCCTGAAGCACTTCACATTGAAGAAGAGGTGTTAGAGCACCGGGGAGAAGAATAAGAAGAACTGGAACAAACAGAAGAGGGCGAGAAGCCAACTACTAGAAATGCTATCACCTCGCTTCAAGTATCTGCTCATATTGAGGCCGGGGTTGAAACTCGTCATTTTTCTATCTTACCAGTGCAAGTAAGGAACAGCAAGACGAATGCTGTGTTGCAAACATATGCTTTTCTGGATCATGGAGGTCCGACTACCTTTTGTACAGAAAACCTGACGAGAAGGCTGAATATCAGAGAAGAGACTAAAATTCGATTACGTACCATGAATGAAGATGAAGAGAGCATGAGTCATTGCATTACGAGTATGGAGATATCCAGTTTGGATGAAGATAATTATATTCCAATTTCAGACGTTTTTGCACATTAAACAATGCCTGTTGGTCGTGAAAATGTACCCAGATGTGAAGACTTACAGCAATGGCCTTACCTGAAGGATGTCAAAATATCAAAGATATATTCTGATATTGACTTATTTATTGGAAAGAATGCTCTGAGAGCATTAGAACCTGTACAGATTATTAGGGGCCAAGGGTATGCACCGTATGCTATGAAAACCCGACTTGGATGGGTTATCTATTGCTCCTTGAAAAGGAACCACAAAATCGGGAATCAGATGAACTGTCCTGCCATTGCTGTTAATCAAATGTCCAATGATGAAATAGAAAAGCCGGTGATGAAGCAATTCAATCATGACTCTAATGAAAGTACTAACAAACCATCTGAAGAGATGTTGAAAGCAGAATTGAAGTTAATGGATGTTATGAACTATATAGCGAACGCTGATGGACGCTGTTGTGTGGACTTGCCGTTCAGGCAAGAAAGTGTTTTTGATCTGCCAAAGGAGCGAGCATTGGGAGTTACTAATGTGGTGCAACTGAAATATATTGACGCAGAAGAAAATTCTGCGCATGAAGTTTCCAGAGAACTGACACTGAACCGTTTCTTAAGCGAAAAGAAATGGATCAATGAATTAAAATCTCTCTGCAAGCCAGACAGCAAATGGGCAAAGCTTGAGCTGGGATTTGAAACCTCTGCTAAAGATTCGGAAGTTAAGTCAAACTTAACGGAGAACTTTATTGTTCAAGATCATCCTGTTATTCTATCGAAGGATTTTTATATTTCAACATTGCTGTTACAACACATCAATGAGTTGATCGGACATGCAGGGAGACGTTGCATGCTATCAAAGCTTTGGACTATTATCTTTTGAACTATATACTGGGTACCATGCCTGATTTTAAGGGATTGGTATGATTTGAATTAAACTACTGTTGTAATAAGATTAATAACTAAGTTGTGTTTACTTCTAGAAGGCGAAGGTGAAGATGGAAGAGCCAGAAGAATTGTGATTGCAGATATGTAGAGCAAGCTACTTTTTCCTCGTCAGTATAGTGATTAGTATCCCCGCCTGTCACGCGGTAGACCGGGGTTTGATTACCCGATGAGGAGCTACAGGGGTTTTTTTCCCTAAGCATTTGATTTTGATATATGTTAAGCTTTTATGGCCGCTTTTTTTATGTTTATTAGTAATTGCCTCATTATGTATTCGGAACAACTAGGGGCCGGTATGTAGTGGCCATTTGGCCTGTTTTGCATGTCATTGTGGATGGCATGTGCCTTTTAGACTGCCCGTTATAATGTGGGTGGGATTTATGACGTGTTTTTTGGGCGTGTTTGCAGCTTAACTGCTTGCGCAGAAGTTTAGTTTTTAGATTAGTTTGGAGAGACGATGGAGAAGGTCAAACCTTCGACCATGCCATTGTTATGGAGACACCATGTCATTGTTACGGAGACACGAGGAACTTTCTAATATCTGAAGTAATGAGCTGGAGTTCGAAGCAGATTGCCGTAACAAGTCGTAAAGACCTTGGATGTATCGTACTGTTTTCTATCTACAATAAATAAAATATTAATCAAAATACTGTGTGTTGAAGCTTTATGAATGGAGAAGCTCTGAAGGTCTCTGAAGCATATTTCATGCGTACCGAAGATATCCCCCTTATCCATTCTCATCCAATTAGCGGCTACGGTGCTAATTACCTGAAAGATATGAAAAATCTGCCGCTACACCCATAACCCCCACGTTCTTGGGGTAAAGGTTTCTGTGCATTCTTCCTATTTATTGCCCTCGTGTATATTATCCACCTCTATACGATCAATCAACAGCAATAAAGCCGAAACCAGCCCAGACATTTGTTTGAGTCCGAAGAAGGTTCTCGGGCTGAAACGTCACCGACTTCTTCTCTCCCGAAATGCGGTCTGTCCCGCTGAGTTACTCCAGAATTTTGAGTCTTCCTTCGATTTAAACCAGCATCTGCAGTTCTTTCCGACACATAATTGTGATTCCCGTTTCCTGGGAGACAAAAACAAAGTGCATTCAGTCTATCGCCCTCATTGCTGCCAAGTCTGCCTACCTCTCCACCATCTTCACCGAACCCTGCCAAAACCCCAGAACCCTATTCTCCACAGTGGGCAACTTCCTCAAGGCTCGGCCCAACACTCTCCCTACCTCTACTCCGGATCTCTGCAACTAATTTCTCCACTTTTTCGCTGATAAAATTAACATCATTTATCAATCTTTATCCCCTGTATCTGACCACCCCATCATCTACTCCAGCACCAGCCAAGGCCCCTCTTCTGCCCCATCTTTACTGACCTCCCGACCCCTCCGCTACACTGCCTCCTCTCCCAGTTTGACCCGGTCACCCCTCCTTAAATCTCCAAACTCATCAACTCTTCCAAACCCACTACCTGCTCCCTTGACCCCCCCTCCCCACTCCCCTGCTGAAGTCCTGCTTCCCCGTCCTCTGCCCCTACCTCACTAACCTCTTCAACTCCTCACTGTCCCAAGGAACTGTCCCCTGCGCCTTCAAAACTGCTGCTGTCACCCCAATTTTAAAGAAACCTGGTCTGGTTCCCTCCTCTCTCAACAACTGCCGCCAAATCTCAAACCTCCCCTTTCTTTCTAAACCACTGGAGCGTATCGTCACCTCACAAGTTCAATTCCATCTCCATGCCAATAACCTATTCGAACCCCTCCAATCTGGTTTTCGCCCCCTCCACAGCACAGAAACCGTTCTCCTCAAAGTCCTCAATGACCTCCTAACCTCTGCTGACACCGGTTCCCCCAACATCCTCATCTTCCTCGACCTGAGTGCAGCCTTCGATACCGTGAGCCATAATATTCTGCTCACCAGACTCAAAGACCTCGGCATTGAAGGCTCTGCACTCAGCTGGCTCTGTTAATACCTTTCCAACATATCCCACTTCATCTCTCTCCACAACCACACCTCTGCTACAGCCACAGTCACTCAAGGCGTTCCCCAAGGCTCCGTACTCCGCCCCCTCCTCTTCATCATCTACAACCTCCCCCTTGGTCAGATACTCCGCCACATCAACCTGGACTTCCACTGTTACGCCGATGACACCCAGATCTATCTCAGCACCAAATCCTCCCACAACTCTCCCCTCTCCCATATCAACTTTTGTCTGTCAGCTATAAAACCCTGGATGCAACATAACTTCCTCAAACTGAACAGCGATAAAACAGAATTCCTCCTCATAGGCTCCAGTCACACTCAGCAAAATCAATAACCCCACTCTCACCATCGACGGCACCACTGTCTCCCCATCTCCCCAGGTCCGCAACCTTGGCGTGATCTTAGATTGCACCCTCTCCCTTGAGCCTCACATCCGCCATGTCATTAAAACCTCCTTCTTTCATCTCCGCAACATCGCCAAAACCAGACCCTCTCTCACACCCCCCGCTGCTGATTCATCCATGCCTTCATCTCTTTCCGACTTGACTACTGCAACTCACTTCTCCTTGGCATCAGCTCCAGCTACATCAACCGACTCCAACTGGTCCAGAACGCAGCCGCCCGACTCATCACCCACACCAAATCCTGGCATCACATCACTCCAGACCTCAAACAACTTCACTGGCTTCCCATCTCCCACCGGATCACTGATCCGCAATTCTGAGTCCCTCACCATCTTCCAGTCCCGCATCAAGACCCATCGCTTCACCTCTACCTATCCTTAGCCCCACGTCCCCGTCCCTTTTCATCTGTGCATGAATTGTTGCTCAGTTTTGGTTTGTTTTGTTTTGTTTTGTTTTTTGTTTTTTTTTGTTTTTGTTTTTTGTTTTTGTTTTTGTTTTAGTTTTTTGCCTTCCCTTGTAAAGCGACTTTGAGTCCCTGAAAAGCGCTATATAAATTCAATTTATTATTATTCATATTATCTACCCTCCCCCCGACCCTCTCCGTATGAATTGATGCACGCTAATGCGATCTGCAATTCGTTTTCAAATTCATCTCGAATTCTTCTTAACTGAAATTTGATCTGATGACGTGTTTTTCACGACTACTGAGTTAGTTTTGAAACCACAATATCCTATTGGGAATTCCTAGGATATAAATCACAGACAAAATGAGATGATCGTAAATCACAGAGATTGGCCGCGGAGCCAAGAAAGCTGCCTCCCAAAAATATGAGTGAAAGATTTGCATTGATTGAGACGATCTATTACGTTTTCCTTTCCATCATTGGTGTTCCTGGTAAGTTAATGCGATACAGTTATCCATTGCAATGGTAAAGGCCTTCATCTGCTTTACAGGAGTCAGCTTATTTCAACGAAGAAGAAGATAGTCAGTAACTAAGCTCCTTGACGCCTGCTTGATTTTCTCTGCAGATCAAAAGACATCAAATGAGATATTTCATTATGGAAGACGTCTATTGAAGGCGTCTTTTGTCGGTTGGTGGTAAAGGATTCCGTGCGAGGGCCGTTCTGTCACTGAGGTTTTGTTGGAAATCTTGTCCTAAGTTTGTCCTACTCTTGTACTATTGGGTGTTTCTGCGGATGTCAAATTTTACCGATAGTTGTACCAAGTTTTTAGAACATTCACCTATTTCACCCAACATTTTCACCTAACATTTGTTTATTTTGATGTAGAAATGACAAAGATATATTTGAAAGAAAAGTATTTAAATGTCAATTTCGGCACATTAATATTGAACATTTAAAAGTTAAATTTGAGGGTTCATTAGACATAAAACAAATCAATGTATTAGCGTTAAAAATAGTCTGGAGGAACTGAGCGGGTCAGGCAAATCCAAAGTCTGCAGTTTTTCATGTGTAATTTTCCGGGTTGTTTCTTCACTTTTTATGTTTCTCTTATATGTCAAGTATTTCCGTCCGCAGATAATGGCGCGCGTTTCCTAAAATTCTGCAGTGACTGACTGCATTCCAGCTAACTTTCTCTTCAAATAACGCACTTTTTATCTTTCGTCTGCCATTTATATCTTTCATCTAATGAAATCTTCAGATTTATGACATATGATGTGATATAATGGAACAACTGGGCTTGTATTCACTGGAATTTAGAAAGGTGAGAAGGGTGTGATAGAAAAATATACCGATTTTAAGGGATTGGACAGGCTAGATGCAGGAACAAAATTCCCAATGTTGGGGATCCCAGAATCAGTGTTCCGTGCTTTAGAATAAGAAGTAGGCCATTTAGGACTGAGACGATGAAACATGTTTAGACCCAGAGAATTGTGAAACTGGAATTTTCTGCCACAGAAAACAGTGGAGGTCAATTCACTGGATGTATTCAGAAGCTCAGAGTGCTTACAGTATCAATGAATATGGTGAAAAAGCGGGTATGGGATACTGATTTTGTATGATCAGCCATCATCAAAGTGAATGGCTCGAAGGGCCGTTGGTCCACTCCTGCAACGATGTGCCATGTTTCAATTTGTTTTGGGGTGTTTTACTGTCAAGTGGACACTCTTCAGGTATTGCTTGCATGCTATGCAGTCAATACCACCACACACGAGTCACATCAAGCTATACACATGTCGTATAGAAAACAACTGCTCAAGTTGGTTTACACCGAAGATAGACACAAAATGCTGGTGTAAATCTACGGGTCAGGAAGCATCTCTTGAGAAAAAGAATAGGTAATATTTTGGGTGGCGAGTCTTGTTCAGACTGAGAGCACGGGCAATGGAAATTAAAAAATATATACCGAAATTCAAAATGTATTCTTACAGCATTGTGGCGTTACAGTGACAGAGAAAGTTCCGAAGCGAAAATGTATGAGCCACAATTAAGTAGTTGGGGAGATCGGCGTATACCCGACCTTACAATGACACAATTTATTCGTCCGTTCTGTTACATGTTTACGGGTGTTGTCGGGCCGACGGGAGAGGGTAGAAATGGGCATGAATTCCATGTAATTGGTCCTTGATTTGTTTGGGTTTTTTTTTTACCAACGTAGCACGTTTACAGTCTCGTAATAAATATTTCACAAGAAATACTGCAGGGGCGTAGCGGTATAAATGCAGCTCCGGAGAGCCGTGTTTCTATCCAGACTACGGGTGCTGTCTGTACGGAGTTTGTACATTCTCCCAGTGACCGCTTGAGTTCCGTCCAAGATCTTCGGTTTCCTCCCATACTCTAAAGACGTACAGATTTGGAGGTTAATTGGCGTGGTATAAGTGCAAATTGTCCCCAGTGCGTGTGGGACAGGGTTAATGTGCGGGGATCACTGGTCGGCGGGGACTCGATGGGCCGAATGGTCTGTGGCCGCGCTGCGTCTCTCAACTAAACTAAACTGAATAATGTTCATGATATGAACTAGTCAAACCCTAGAGGGCGAAATAAGCAAAGTTTAAATGAGATGCGCGGGCCAGTTGAATGGCAGGGGTGGCAGTGGAGGCCGGTTGCTGTTGCCATAAACGAGCCTGTTAGAGGGGAACAATAGTATGAAATGGACGTCTATGGACCATATGCAGTCATATGAGGTGAGTTTTGCTTGGTTTTGTGTTTGGCACAGATATTTTGAGGGCTCCCTTTCAATGTCCCTTATTCCACACTTCAGCACGCCGTTGACATACTTCAAGAACGTTATGGGCTTGAGAAGAGACCGAGATATTGGGGAACGGCGGAGACAACAAAAGTCCATTCCGTCCTGGTGCATTTATTGTGTATTCAATCTTCTTTTCTCACCTTGTGTGTTATTTCGGCCAATAGCTGAGACGGTCGGCTGAGGAAAAAATGTTTGAAAATCAAATCATGAAATCCGGCACTGAACTTCGTGTATTTTTCTGTGACCATTTTTACCCTGCCGAGATCCGTCGAAATATTATTGACACAGAGCCGAACAGCAGCGAATGGGTACCTTGTACATGCCGACCATCAGATGACATTGTAGGTTAGATATTCCCTGCATTTGGCCTTTCGTCCTATAAATCTCTCGTCCTTGTGAGTTCTGTTTCCCTCTGCACGGACGCTGGCTAACCCATGTGTGTTTCCAACATTATCCAACTTTTAGATTCGATTTCAAACAGCAGAAATTTCATTCCAGAACTCGTTATGTGCCGGATTTACAAATAACGCTTGTCTCGATGTTTGGGTCTTGGTTTGCCAATGTCCGATGTACTGAGTATAGGATTGCGCTTATTACTATTGTAATATGGGGTACATTGTAACTGACAGTCAGATTGTCAGACTTAAATTGACAATTTGGGCAGCACACTGGGTGATTATCTGCATCAGAGCGCTCGCAGCCCAGGTTCGAAGCGGACCTCGGTCGCCAACTGTGCAGAGTTTTCACATTCTCTCTGTGACCGTGTGGGATTAATCCAGGTGCTCCGCTTCCCTCCCACGTCACCAAGTACTGCGGGTTTGCAGGTTAGTTTGCTCCCGTAAATTGCCTCGATGGAACAGATAGGTGATGTAAAAGTGGGACAACAATGGTTTACTGTGAACGGGAGATCGATGGTTGGAATGGATCAGATTGACCGACGACCTTGTTTCCATTCAATTGACTTTAGTTTAGTTTATAGATAGGGCACGGGAACGGGCGCCTCGGCTCGCAATGTCCGCGCCGACTAGTGATCCCCGCACATTAACACTATCCTACATACACTAGGACACTTTACCAAACCAATTAACCGAGATACCTGTACGTCTTGTGAGTGTGGGCGTAAGCCTGAGCACACGGCAAAAACCCACAAAGGTCAGGGGGAGAACGTACATACTCCGTACAGACATCACCGGTAGTCAGGATCGAACCCGGGTCTCTGCGGCTGTAAGGCAGCCATTCTACCGCAGCGCCACCGTGCCTTACCTATTGCTGTTGGTGGTATCGGGTATGGAAAGAAGAGCGAATCTCGAGCGATGTAATCGGTACTTACAAAAGCAGAATTTATATCAGGATTATCTAACTATCAAATTAATCTTTTTTTTGTAACAGTGAACGTCATGGCGATTATGATCCTGTCGCGGGGTAAATGTGGCCTCTCCGTCTGCACGACGCGATACCTGGTCGCCATGGCAGCCGCGGATCTGTGGTCCATTATCATCACAGTCATCATATGGAGGATCATATTTTATTATATCCCGGGCTCCATCCTAGAGGTAACCCCGGTGTGCGCTGTAATTGCCGGACTGTTCTTCTTCATTACGGACTGTTCTGTTTGGTTCACGGTCGCTTTCTCATTCGATCGCTTTATTGCCATTTGCTGCAATAAGTGGAAAACGAAATACTGCAGCGGGAAAGTCGCAGCTGTCGTGCTGGCAACCGTCTGCATTTTATTTTGTTGTAAAAATGTTCCCGTTTACTTTACGTTGGAAGCTGAGAAGTTAGTGGATGGTGTCCCGTGGGGGTGTCCGAGGAAACCCGGTTATTTCACGGAGCCCGGATGGGTGGATAAAGTGTTATGTCCACTCTTACCATTCGCTTTGATCTTGTTGCTCAATGCCCTGACGGTGAGACACATTTTAGTAGCCAATAAAATCCGTAAGAGACTGAGGGGTCACGGAACGGAAGAGAAAATCAGTGACCCGGAGATGGAGAGTAGACGGAAGTCGGTCATTTTGCTCTTTGCGCTCTCCGGCAACTTCATTCTTTTGTGGTTGGTTTACGTCATATATTTTCTCCACTACATCATTGCTCAAATAGATCCCGGGCACGATACTGACTCCACGTTCATATTTCAGCAAATCTCCTTCATGTTGCTGACCTTAAGTTGTTGCACGAACACGTTTATTTATGCAGTAACTCAGACGAAGTTCAGAGAGCAGCTTCAGAGCGCATTGAAATATCCGATGATCACCATCATTCAATTAGGTATGGTCCGGAATAGATGAATACATCCACATGCAGGTTCCAGAATTAACGTTGAACATAGAACATCGCAACTAGGAAAAGGCTACTCGCCTCACCATGTCAAAGCCGGACATGATGCCAATGGAAAATCCTACCTGCCTGCCTGCGCATAATATATATATATATATATATATATATATATATATATATATCCTCCATTCCCTACAATTATGTGTGTCTATCTAAAAGTTTCTTAAATGTCACCATTGTACCTCCCGCAACCAGCCCTGCCACCCTTTGTAAAATAAATTCCCGCAAACATCCTTTCATGTTTGATCTTGACACCGGAAATTGACCAGCACGTCGCTTCACAAAGTCTTGATCAATTAACGTTAGTAATTACTGATTGTATTATGCGATCATAATACTTCGGAATATCTACAGATCACAGCAGATATCGATAGCACTGGGACTTGCAGCAACAAGTGGAGGAGAATCGCACTTCTATAGATTTCGAAAGGAAATGGTAGATATAGTGGACGCTACCGCCACAGTGTGACATGTGCCAGACAGTTACTAGAGTCGGCATTTGTATGGAAATATGATAATGGAGGAATTGAACGAAGGAGCCAAAAAATAGAAAATAGGAGACATTTGAGAGAACTTGCAGGATTTGGGAGATGGCGTTTGTAAATAGTATAGAGCGACGCTTAGTTGAATACTTGGGAGAATGGTCCAATAATGGTAAATGGAAGGCCCTTGACAATGGGAAGATAACTTTTGTAAATAGGATATCGCACTGGTGAGTGGAGGACTACGGGACAACGCGGATAATGGGACTGGATTAGATGGGGACATTTGTTCTCCATTGATAGGTTACAACGACAGCCATGTTTCCAGGCTATATTATGTTATGCTTCTCCGATTATATTCTAATTTATGCTGGAGCATTGTTTGAGAAAAAAGTCAATATAGTTTGCTACCGAAAATATTCTATGCCTGTATTGATGAAGTGCAACAATTGTAAATAAATAATATTCAGCACCTTTCATCCAACGCGCGTCTGCCGCTCTAACGGGCAGTTAAATGGCTGCTAAAATTAAGAATAACTTTGTAAATTTAAAAATCGCTGCTTACAACCTTGTTCCCCATCATTAAATAGATCAAGAAACGCAATGTTCGCAACATTTATCCATAGGAAATACAACGAATCGTCTTTCTCTAGTCTGGGAAACAACAATTCAGGAACGTCCTAGTCACAATTGTCTCCTGTACCATGGCACGTTGAACAGTTTTACGTTCCCTCATCTGGAGGCAGATCACCGTTACATGCGACCAACCAAAGACAATAGGTGCAGGAGTAGAGGCCATTCTGCACTTCGAGCGAGCACGTCCATTCAATGTGACCATGGCTGATCATTCACAATCAGTACCCCGTTCCTGCCTTCTCCCATTATCCCCTGACTCCGCTATTTTTAAGAGCCCCATCTAGCTCTCTCTTGAAAGTATACAGAGAACCGGCTTCCACCGCCCTCTGAGGCAGAGAATTCCACACTCACAACTCTCGTGAAAAAAGTGTTTCCACATCTCCATTCTAAAAGGGTTATCTCTTATTCTTAAACCGTGGCCCCTGGGTCTGGACCCCCTCCCAACATCCGGAACATGTTTCCTGCCTCTTGCGTGTCCAAACCCTTAATAATCGTATATGTCTCAATAAAATCCCTCTCA
The DNA here is from genome assembly GCF_028641065.1 of Leucoraja erinaceus. NCBI lineage: Eukaryota > Metazoa > Chordata > Chondrichthyes > Rajiformes > Rajidae > Leucoraja > Leucoraja erinaceus. The sequence goes on from NW_026575368.1 coordinate 20,149, forward strand.
TCCTTCTAAACTCCAGAGTATGACCCCCCTCTTCTAAATTCACTGAAGGCGTATCCCTCTCAATCGCATTGCTGCATCCCGTAAACCTGTATAGATGTGCTCTTCTCCTTTTACTGACATTTACTTAATCTTCAACGTTACGTGCACGTGTGAATTCCCTCCCTTACTGCCGGGGCCTACTCCTTTTCGGCTCAGTAACCATCCTCTTTCCTCGAGTCCTGATCGGAAAATCAGGAATATTCTGGAATAATCAGTTAAATGAATGTAAGAGGCAGCATGTGCATTGGCCATTCGGCCACCGTCCACAGGGAACGTTGATCACCGGTTCATGTTACCTCACAATCGTACACATTATGGCAATTATCAGAGGACAATAAATCCTCCAAATCGGCAGATATTTGGGATGCGGGAATAAAATGATCAAGGAGAACATGCTGCCCCATTAAGGGGCTCCACGTATAAGTCAGTTCCCCTGAGTCACGTTTGGCCCATATCTCTCAAAGCTGCCTAGGTTGCCCGGTTTGCAACGGGGAAATAAAGTTAAGCGAGAGCCCTGGGGATTTCCCCTCCCTCCCTCATTCTCCATATAATAACCATATAACCATATAACAATTACAGCACGGAAACAGGCCATCTCGGCCCTACAAGTCCGTGCCGAACAACTTATTTCCATTAGTCCCACCTGCCTGGCACTCATACCATAACCCTCGATTCCCTTCTCATCCATATGCCTATCCAATTTATTTTTAAATTATACCAACGAACCTGCCTCCACCACTTCCACTGGAAGCTCATTCCACACAGCTACCACTCTCTGAGTAAAGAAGTTCCCCCTCATGTTACCCCTAAACTTCAGTCCCTTAACTCTGAAGTCATGTCCTCTTGTTTGAATCTTCCCTATTCTCAAAGGGAAAAGCTGGCCAACATCAACTCTGTCTATCCCTCTCATCATTTTAAAGACCTCTATCAAGTCCCCCCTTAACATTTTCTCTCTCTCTCTTCTCCTGTAATTTTCCCTCTGCCTCTCTCCCCTCAATCTCTCTTTCTCTCACTCGCTCTCCGTCTCTCTCCCCTTTCCTCTCCTCTCCTCGCCTCACCTCCCCCCCCCTCCTTCCCCTCCCTCTCTCTCTCTCTCTCTCTCTCCCTCTCTTTCTCTCTCTCTCTCTCTCTCTCTCTCTCTCTCTCTCTCTCTCTCTCTCTCCCTCTCTCACCTCTTTCTCCTCTCTCTCTCTCTCTCTCTCTCTCTCTCTCTCTCTCTCTCTCTCTCTCTCTCTCTCTCTCTCTCTCTCTCTCTCAGTCAAGTCTGCAACGCGGAGCAGAGAGAGGCAAAGCGTTCAAGAAGGAACTGCAGATGCTGGAAGATCGAAGGTACACAAAAATGCTGTAGATACTCTCCAGAAAGCGTTCTATATTTCCGAAATAAACATATTCTCTCTGTAATTACAAAAGTAAACGTTTTCAATTTTTACTTGAAAAACACTTTCTATATTTCCTACATACACTTTTTTTTCTCTCTAATTACTGAAATATACTTTTTTCTACAAAAATAGACATTTTTTTAAAAAAATTGAAATATTAACTCTTTCTATATTTCCGAAATAAACTTTTTCTCTCTAATTACTAAAATAAACGTATTTTCTCTCTTACTAAAATATACTTTTTAATGTCTTTTAATTGAAAAATAAACTCTTTTTATATTTCCTAAATAAATGTCATTCTCTCTGTTACTGAAATACAGAAATAAATTACTGAAACAAACTTTAATTTTTTTTATTTTAAAACCAATCTCTTTCTATATTTCCTAAATAAACTTTTTTCTCTCTAATTACTGATTTTTTTTTCTACAAAAATATACTTTTTAAAAGTTCTTATTTGAAAAATAAACTCATCCTATATTTCCTAAATAAACTTTTTTCTCTCTAGTTACTGAAACAAACTTTTTTTCTACTAAAATAAACTTGTTAAAAAATGTTATTTGAAACATAAACTCTTTCTATATTTCCTAAATAAATGTTTTTCTCTCTAATTATTAAAATAAACGTTTTAACATTTGTATTTGAAAACAAAGCTTTCTATATTTCCTAAATAAACTTTTTTTGCCCTCTAATTACGAACGTAAACTTTAAAAAATGTTTTAGTTGAAATATACTTAAATATACTTTCTCAAAATTAATGTGTTGGCTGAGCCGACCTGTTAACATTCATCTGTGATTGGAGAAAGAGAAGAGAGAGGAGGTGGAGCCCGAGGGGGTTGGGGATGGGAGGAGACAGCTCGAGTGTTAAGGAAGGGGGGGGGGGGGGGGGGGGGAGACAGCAAGGGCTAGCAAAATTGGGAGAATTCAATGTTCATGCCCGGCGGCCGCAGGCTACCCAGGCGGAATATGAGGTGCTGTTCCTCCAATTTCCGGTGTTCCTCACTCTGGCAATGGAGGAGGCCCAGGACAGAGAGGTCGGATTGGGAATGGGAGGGGGAGTTGAAGTGCTGAGCCACCGGGTGTTCAGGTAGGTTATTGCGGACTGGGCGGAGGTGTTCGGCGAAACGATCGCCCAACCTCCGCTTAGTCTCACCGATGCAGATCAGCTGACATCTATAACAGGTTGGAGCTGATACAGGTCAACCTTCGTCGCACCTGGAGCGACTGCTTGGCTCCTTGAATGGAGTCGAGGGGGGAGGTGAAGGGACAGGTGATGCATTTCTTGCGGTTGCAACGGAAAGTGCCCGGGGAGGTGGTGGTACGGGAGGGAAGGGAAGAATTGACAAGGGAGTTGCGGAGGGAGTGGTCTTTGTGGAAGGCAGACATAGGGGGAGATGGGAAGATGTGGCGAGTGGTGGGGTCACGTTGGAGGTGGCGGAAATGGCGGAGGATTATTTGTTGTATTTACCGACTGTTGGGGTGAAAGGTGAGGACTAGGGGGATTCTGGTGCGGGTTCCTTCTCCCTCCCTCTGACTGACGTCCCTCTCCTCCAATCACCCGCTGCTTCCGTACATTTGCAAGCCCCTCCCCATCGCTCAGTTGAGTGATCTCTCTCTCCGCCAATGGGGACGTCAGATCAGTTAGAGGGCCGGATGTCCCGCCGCGGGGCACCGGTGCACGTCATTGCGCAGCCGCCAAATGCTTTAGCATTGCCGGCGGCGATCAGTGCGCATGTGTGTGAGGATACTGAAACTACAACTCCCAGCAGCCTTCACGGTTGGTTTCAACATGGAGCATAGAAACATAGATACATAGAAATTAGGTTCAGGAGTATGCCATTTGGCCCTTCGAGCCTGCACCACCATTCAATATGATCATGGCTGATCATCCAACTCAGTATCCTGTACCTGCCTTCTCTCCATACCCCCTGATCCCTTTAGCCACAAGGGTCACATCTAACTCCCTCTTAAATATAGCGAATGAATTGTGGCCTCAACTACTTTCTGCGGCAGAGTTCCAGAGGGTGCAGGAGAGCGCGGTGACTGCTGGGAGGTGTAGTCCCATTGTCTGTTGCGCTTCATCGTGAGAGGTTGAAGAACTACAACTCCCAGCAGCCTTCACGGTTGGATTCAACGTGGATCATGGAGCAGCAAAATTACTAAAATAAACTGTTTTCTCTCTAATACTAAAATATTTTTTTTTCTCTCTTCTAAAAAAACGTTTTTTAATTTTCATTTGAAAAATAAACTCTTTCTATAATTCCTACACCAGCTTGTTTTTCTCTCCAATTACTAAAATAAACTTTTTTTCTACTACAATAAAATTTAATTTTTTTTATTTGAATAATAAACACTTTCTATATTTCCTAAATAATGTTCTTTCTCTCTAATTACTAAATGAAACTTTAAATTGTTTTATTTGAAATATAAACGTTCTATATTTCCGAAATAAACATATTCTCCCTATAATTACAAAAGTAAACGTTTTTAATTTTTACTTGAAAAACACTTTCTATATTTCCGAAATAAACTTTTTCTCTCTAATCACTAAAATAAACGTATTTTCTCTCTTACTAAAATATACTTTTTAATGTCTTTTAATTGAAAAATAAACTCTTTTTATATTTCCTAAATAAATGTTATTCTCTCTGTTACTGAAATACAGAAATAAATTACTGAAACAAACTTTAATTTTTTTTATTTGAAAACCAATCTCTTTCTATATTTCCTAAATAAACTTTTTTCTCTCTAATTACTGAATTTTTTTTTCTACAAAAATATACTTTTTAAAAGTTCTTATTTGAAAAATAAACTCATCCTATATTTCCTAAATAAACTTTTTTCTCTCTAGTTACTGAAACAAACTTTTTTTCTACTAAAATAAACTTGTTAAAAAATGTTATTTGAAACATAAACTCTTTCTATATTTCCTAAATAAATGTTTTTCTCTCTAATTATTAAAATAAACGTTTTAACATTTGTATTTGAAAACAAAGCTTTCTATATTTCTTAAATAAACTTTTTTTGCCCTCTAATTACGAACATAAACTTTAAAAAATGTTTTAGTTGAAATATACTTAAATATACTTTCTCAAAATTAATGTGTTGGCAGAGCCGACCTGTTAACATTCATCTGTGATTGGAGAAAGAGAAGAGAGAGGAGGTGGAGCCCGAGGGGGTTGGGGATGGGAGGAGACAGCTCGAGTGTTAAGGAAGGGGGGGGGGGAGACAGCAAGGGCTAGCAAAATTGGGAGAATTCAATGGTCATGCCCGGCGGCCGCAGGCTACCCAGGCGGAATATGAGGTGCTGTTCCTCCAATTTCCGGTGTTCCTCACTCTGGCAATGGAGGAGGCCCAGCACAGAGAGGTCGGATTGGGAATGGGAGGGGGAGTTGAAGTGCTGAGGCACCGGGTGTTCAGGTAGGTTATTGCGGACTGGGCGGAGGTGTTCGGCGAAACGATCGCCCAACCTCCGCTTAGTCTCACCGATGTAGATCAGCTGACATCTATAACAGGTTGGAGCTGATACAGGTCAACCTTCGTCGCACCTGGAGCGACTGCTTGGCTCCTTGAATGGAGTCGAGGGGGGAGGTGAAGGGACAGGTGATGCATTTCTTGCGGTTGCAACGGAAAGTGCCCGGGGAGGTGGTGGTACGGGAGGGAAGGGAAGAATTGACAAGGGAGTTGCGGAGGGAGTGGTCTTTGTGGAAGGCAGACATAGGGGGAGATGGGAAGATGTGGCGAGTGGTGGGGTCACGTTGGAGGTGGCGGAAATGGCGGAGGATTATTTGTTGTATTTGCCGACTGTTGGGGTGAAAGGTGAGGACTAGGGGGATTCTGGTGCGGGTTCCTTCTCCCTCCCTCTGACTGACGTCCCTCTCCTCCAATCACCCGCTGCTTCCGTACATTTGCAAGCCCCTCCCCATCGCTCAGTTGAGTGATCTCTCTCTCCGCCAATGGGGACGTCAGATCAGTTAGAGGGCCGGATGTCCCGCCGCGGGGCACCGGTGCACGTCATTGCGCAGCCGCCAAATGCTTTAGCATTGCCGGCGGCGATCAGTGCGCATGTGTGTGAGGATACTGAAACTACAACTCCCAGCAGCCTTCACGGTTGGTTTCAACATGGAGCATAGAAACATAGATACATAGAAATTAGGTTCAGGAGTATGCCATTTGGCCCTTCGAGCCTGCACCACCATTCAATATGATCATGGCTGATCATCCAACTCAGTATCCTGTACCTGCCTTCTCTCCATACCCCCTGATCCCTTTAGCCACAAGGGTCACATCTAACTCCCTCTTAAATATAGCGAATGAATTGTGGCCTCAACTACTTTCTGCGGCAGAGTTCCAGAGGGTGCAGGAGAGCGCGGTGACTGCTGGGAGGTGTAGTCCCATTGTCTGTTGCGCTTCATCGTGAGAGGTTGAAGAACTACAACTCCCAGCAGCCTTCACGGTTGGATTCAACGTGGATCATGGAGCAGCAAAATTACTAAAATAAACTGTTTTCTCTCTAATACTAAAATATTTTTTTTCTCTCTTCTAAAAAAACGTTTATTAATTTTCATTTGAAAAATAAACTCTTTCTATAATTCCTACACCAGCTTGTTTTTCTCTCCAATTACTAAAATAAACTTTTTTTCTACTACAATAAACTTTTTAATTTTTTTTATTTGAATAATAAACACTTTCTATATTTCCTAAATAATGTTCTTTCTCTCTAATTACTAAATTAAACTTTAAATTGTTTTATTTGAAATATAAACTTCTATATTTCCGAAATAAACATATTCTCCCTGTAATTACAAAAGTAAACGTTTTTAATTTTTACTTGAAAAACACTTTCTATATTTCCTACATACACTTTTTTCTCTCTAATTACTGAAATATACTTTTTTCTACAAAAATAGACATTTTTAAAAAAAAATTGAAATATTAACTCTTTCTATATTTCCGAAATAAACTTTTTCTCTCTAATTACTAAAATAAACGTATTTTCTCTCTTACTAAAATATACTTTTTAATGTCTTTTAATTGAAAAATAAACTATTTTTATATTTCCTAAATAAATGTTATTCTCTCTGTTACTGAAATACAGAAATAAATTACTGAAACAAACTTTAATTTTTTTTATTTGAAAACCAATCTCTTTCTATATTTCCTAAATAAACTTTTTTTCTCTAATTACTGATTTTTTTTTCTACAAAAATATACTTTTTAAAAGTTCTTATTTGAAAAATAAACTCATCCTATATTTCCTAAATAAACTTTTTTCTCTCTAGTTACTGAAACAAACTTTTTTTCTACTAAAATAAACTTGTTAAAAAATGTTATTTGAAACATCAACTCTTTCTATATTTCCTAAATAAATGTTTTTCTCTCTAATTATTAAAATAAACGTTTTAACATTTGTATTTGAAAACAAAGCTTTCTATATTTCCTAAATAAACTTTTTTTGCCCTCTAATTACGAACATAAACTTTAAAAAATGTTTTAGTTGAAATATAAGTTATTTCTATATTTCCGAAATAAACATTCTTCTCTCTAATTACTGAAATAAACTTTTTTTCTTAGAATACTTAAATATACTTTCTCAAAATTAATTTGTTGGCAGAGCCGACCTGGTAACATTCATCTGTGATTGGAGAAAGAGAAAGGGATGCGAGGAAGAGAGAAACAGAGGGTGCGAGGAGAGAGATGTAGAGAGAAAGAGAGGGGGAGAAAGAGAGGAGAGTGAAAGAGGAGGGGGGGGGGGGAAGAGAAGAGAGAGAAAGAGGAGGGGGAGAAAGAGAGGAGAGAGAATGATAGGGGAAGAAAGTGAGGGAGAGAGGAAGAGGAGGGGGGTGGGGAGAGAAGAGAGAGAAAGAGAGGGGGAGAAAGTGGGGAGAGAAAGATAGAGGATAGAGCGACAAAGGAAAGAGGAGGAGAGGGAGAAAGAGACGAGATAGAGAAAGAAAAAAGAGAGACAAAGGGTGAGAAATAGAGGGGGAGAGAATGAGAGCGGAAAAGAAAGAACAGATAGAAAGAGAGAATAGTGAAAGCGAGGGGGAGAAAATTGAGAGAAAGAGAGAGGAGAGAAAGAGAAAGAGAGAGGAGAGAAGAGGGGAGAGAACGAGAGGAGGGAAAGAGAGAGGCGAGAAAGGGGGAGATAGAGAGAGGAGAGAAAGAGGTGAGCGAAAGAGAGGAGATAAAGAGGGGGAGAGAAAGGGAGGAGAGAAAGAGTAGGGTAGAGAAAGAGAGGGGGCGAGCGAGAGAGGAAAGGAGGAGAGATAAAGAGATGAGAGAGAGAAAGAGAGGAGCCTGAAAGAGAGGAGAGAAAGAGGAGAGAAAGTGAGAGGAGAGAAAAAGAGGGGAGAGAAAAAGGGAGAGCGAGGAGATTAAAAAGAGGAGAAAGAGAGGGGCAGAGAGGTAGGGGAGAAGAAGAGGGGGGAGGGAGAAAGGTGATTATAAAGAGAAGATAGGGACAGAGAGAGGGGGGCAGAGAGAGGAGGAGAGAAAGAGAGGAGTGGGTAGATTCTCTCTCTTCCTTCTTTCTCTGTCTATCTCTGTCTCTTTCTCTGTGTACTTCCTTCCTCTGCCCCCCTCCCTCTCTCTCTCTCCTTCTATCTATAGTATCAAAGTATCTATAGTATCTCTCTCCTTCTATCTATAGTATCAAAGCAAAGGATGATGCGTACAAACTAGCCAGAAAAAGCAGCATACCGGAGGACTGGGAGAAATTCAGAGACCAGCAGAGGAGGACGAAGGGCTTAATTAGAAAAGGAAAAATGGATTATGAAAGAAAACTGGCAGTGAACATAAAAACTGACTGCAAAAGTTTCTATAGATATGTGAAAAGAAAGAGATTAGTTAAAACAAATGTAGGTCCCTTGTAGACAGAAACAGGTGAGTTGATCATGGGGAACCAGGATATGGCGGACCAATTGAATAACTACTTTGGTTCCGTCTTCACTAAGGAAGACATAAATGATCTGCCGGAAATAGCAGGGGCCCGCGGGTCAAAGGAGGTGGAGGAATTGAGTGAAATCCAGGTTAGTCGGGAAGTGATGTTGGGTAAATTGAATGGATTAAAGGTCGATAAATCCCCCAGGGCCAGATAGGCTGCATCCCAGAGTACTTAAGGAAGTAGCTCCAGAAATAGTGGATGCATTAGTAATAATCTTTCAAAACTCTTTAGATTCTGGAGTAGTTCCAGAGGATTGGCGGGTAGCAAACGTAACCCCACTTTTTAAGAAGGGAGGGAGAGATAAAACGGGGAATTACAGACCAGTTAGCCTAACATCGGTAGTGGGGAAACTGCTAGAGTCAGTTATTAAAGATGGGATAGCAGCACATTTGGAAAGTGGTGAAATCATTGGACAAAGTCAGCATGGATTTACGAAAGGTAAATCATGTCTGACGAATCTTATATAATTTTTCGAGGATGTAACTAGTAGCGTGGATAGGGGAGAACCAGTGGATGTGGTGTATCTGGACTTCCAGAAGGCTTTCGACAAGGTCCCACATAAGAGATTAGTATACAAACTTAAAGCACATGGCATAGGGGGTTCAGTATTGATGTGGATAGATAACTGGCTGGCAAACAGGAAGCAAAGAGTAGAAGTAAACGGGTTCTTTTCACAATGGCAGGCAGTGACTAGTGGGGTACCGCAAGGCTCAGTACTGGGACCCCAGCTATTACCAATATATATTAATCATCTGGATGAGGGAAGTGAAGGCAATATCTTCAAGTTTGCGGATGACACTAAGCTGGGGGGCAGTGTTAGCTGTGAGGAGGATGCTAGGAGACTGCAAGGTGACTTGGATAGGCTGGGTGAGTGGGCAAATGTTTGGCAGATGCAGTTTAATGTGGATAAATGTGAGGTTATCCATTTTGGTGGCAAAAACGGGAAAGCAGATTATTATCTAAACGGTGGCCGATTGGGAAAGGGGGAGATGCAGCGAGACCTGGGTGTCATGGTACACCAGTCATTGAAGGTAGGCATGCAGGTACAGCAGGCAGTAAAGAAAGCGAATGGCATGTTGACTTTCATAGCAAGAGGATTTGAGTATAGGATCAGGGAGGTTCTACTGCAGTTGTATAGGGTCTTGGTGAGACCACACCTGGAGTATTGCGTGCAGTTTTGGTCTCCAAATCTGAGGAAGGACATTATTGCCATAGAGGGAGTGCAGAGAAGATTCACCAGACTGATTCCTGGGATGTCAGGACTGTCTTATGAAGAAAGACTGGATAGACTTGGTTTATACTCTCTAGAATTTAGGAGATTGAGAGGGGATCTTATAGAAACTTACAAAATTCTTAAGGGGTTGGACAGGCTAGATGCAGGAAGATTGTTCCCGATGTTGGGGAAGTCCAGGACAAGGGGTCACAGCTTAAGGGTAAGGGGGGAATCCTTTAAAACCGAGATGAGGAGAACTTTTTTCACACAGAGAGTGGTGAATCTCTGGAACTCTCTGCCACAGAGGGTAGTTGAGGTCAGTTCATTGGCTATATTTAAGAGGGAGTTAGATGTGGCCCTTGTGGCCAAGGGTATCAGAGGGTATGGAGAGAAGGCAGGTACGGGATACTGAGTTGGATGATCAGCCATGATCATATTAAATGGCGGTGCAGGCTCGAAGGGCCGAATGGCCTACTCCTGCACCTAATTTCTATGTTTCTATGTTTCTATCTCTGCGTCTCTCTCCATCTGTCTCTCCCTCTGTCTGGCTGTCACCCACACACACACTCACCCCCTCCCTTCCTCTCTCTGTCTGTCTGTGTGTATGTCTGGGTGTGTCTGTTTGTGCGAGCGTGTATGTGTGTGTGAGTGTGTGTGTGTGTGTCTGTGTGTATGTGTGTGTGAGTGTGTGTGTGTGAGTGTGTGTGTGTGAGTGTGTCTGTGTGAGTGTGTGTGGTGTGTGTGTGTGTATGTGTGTGTGTGTGTGTGTGTGTGTGTCGGTGTGAGTGTCGGTGTGAGTGTGTCTGTGTGAGGTGTAGTGTGTGTATGTGAGGAGGAGGGTGTGAGTGTTTGAGGTGGAAGGTGTGTAAGTGTGTGAGGTGGAGGGTGTGTGTGTGAGGTGGAGGGTCTGATTATGTGAAGTGTGAGGTGGATGGTGTGAGTGTGAGTGTTTAATAACTATCAAATAGTACAAATAATCGTTGTTTGGAGTTCGGAGCTTATTCGCTATGTTTAATAGCCTGATGGCTGTCAGGAAAAAGCGGTTTCTGAATGTGTGTGTGTGTGTGTGCTTGTGTGAGAGCGTATGGGTGCATGTGTGTGAGTGTGGGTGTATGTGTGTGAGAGTGTATGTGTGTGTGTGTGAGTTTATGCGCTTGAGTGTATGTGTGTGCACTCTGCTTGGAATGCTATGAGGTTGGACTTGCTGCCTGAGCTCCACTTGGGAATGCTGTGGGGTTGGATTTGCTGCCTGCACTCCGCTTCAAGCGCTGCGAGATAGGATGTGCAGGCCTGCACTTCGCTTCAAGCGCTGCGAGATTGGATGTGCAGGCCTGCACTGAATGACTTTTGAGGTACATTTTCAGATGTTCTTCGTTAAAATTTGACCACTCAATGTCTCCATATTAAAATAGCCTTTTTTAAAAAAAATTAACAGCAAAGAGCCATCTAGAGGCAGTGAGCAGCAGAACACAAGAGACACAATAAGAAACAACTTATTAAATCTCATCTTTAACATTTAAACTGTTGTTATATTTTTAAAAATCATTCACATTTTAAACTTCAATAAATCCTTTTTCCATAAATCCTTCGTGTTTTTCATCACAATGAGAAGCTAATAGGCAGGAATGACTGCACTGACTGAGCTGTCAGGCCTGAGTGACTGAGCTGCCAGCCAAAGACTCCATTCGGCCCACAACGTCCATGGTAATCCTCTGGAAACCAGCCCCTTCCGCCCACAACAACGAACGTAGCGCTCCAGAAAGCCCCCCCCCCCCCCCCCCCCCCCCCCCCAACTGGCCAGCAATATTGGAATTCGTGGAGAGTTGGAATATAGCGTTGGGGGAACGTGTGAAGCTGCGACCACTTAGTCTAGTTCTCTTTTAAATTTGACTGCTTTGTGTTTTTCAACAAATCTCCATTTTGAATTTACGAACCAAACTTACGAACCAAATTAAACTATTTCACAGTGAGGTCAGGATAAACTTGCTTTATTTGTTACGTAAGGGACAAATGCGCGAACATTTTCTTTGAACAAAAAAACACTTTAAAATGCCCTTAGGTTTTTGGGCTAGAGGCAACCAGCTGGTACTGTGAGCAGTCGGCTGTATGCAACTTGGCTCACTTTTGCATTTTCACTTGAGTACAGTATGAATGAGATGGTGCTGGTATTGTTGATTGTCTGCTCCACGAGAGGGGCAAGGAGGGCTTATATTAGGACCTCTTCTCCATCCGTTTCCCACCTGCTGAGTTATATCGGCACTTTGGAGGGGAATGAACAGGCAACGTGTTGAGTCTGGACACTGCTGTTCCTCCAGCTTGTGTGTCACCTTTTCAACGTTCGTTTTTTTAAATGCAGATCGCAACAAAATTGTTAAAGATAAACCATGGCAATCTTTAATTAATTCATCAGACGGGAGAGGCAAGATCTACAAAGAGCACAAACGTTGCTCAGTGTTTCTCAGGCTCCACTCACAGAACAAAGGAAAGTTAGCGCAATTATACGTTTTTCTGATCAGTGAAACACTCCTACCCTGTCTGAATATGGCATGACTGAAAGATTCTGTAGCCTTTAAGAATATCGGAAAAGCTGGGTCCAAATCAAGCTCATCCAATAACAAGTTATTACTTATTTCTGGAGCGTCAACTATTTTTTTCAATCTTGGCTTCTTTATGGCCTTGAAAGAAGCACATGTTATTACGCAGGCTTCCATCTTAATGCCTTTATTAAAAAGACAAGCTGTCCTCCATATTGTGTTCCATATAATTTGCAGTCATTCAGACTTGGCACCGAGCCATTATTTTGTTCTACTAGACCATGCTTTTGTAGAAGAAAAACTCAATTTTAGATTTGACTATTAGCTCTTTCAACCTCACTCTGGCAATGGAGGAGGCCCAGGATAGAAAGATCCGTGTGGGAGTGGAAAATATAGTTAAAATGGTTGGCAACCGGGAGATCGAGCAGGCCTTGGCGGAGGGTGTAGTGTGAAATGCACGCCTAGTCTAGATATAAGGAGAGAGTGTGTGTTTGAGAGAAAGAGCGTGTGTGAGAACGTGCGTGTGAGAATGTGTGTGTGAGAGAGAGCATTTGTGTGAGAGCGTGTGTGTGAGTGCGTGTGAGAGAGCGAGCAAGAGAGACGGTGTGTGTGTGACAGAGAGAGGGAGTGTTTGTTTGTGTGAAAGGAAGAGAGAGGGGGTATGTTTGTGCGAGAGAGCAGGAGTGTGTGTGAGAGAGAGGGAGTGTGTGTGAGAGTGAGAGAAAGGGAGAGCGTTTGTGTGTGTGTGAGAGAGACCGGGAGTGAGAGATCGAGTGTGTGAGAGAGAGGGAGTGTGTGAGAGAGACAGGGAGCGAGAGATGGAGTGTGTGAGAGACAGGGAGTGTGAGAGAGACAGGGAGCGAGAGAGGGAGTTTGTGGGAGACAGGGAGCGAGAGAGGGAGTGTGTGAGAGAGAGGAGGGGGCACGAGAGGGTGGAGTGGAGAGAATGTGTGTAAGTGAGGGGGGGGGAGAATATAAGGATGTAATAGGGTGTGAGATAAGAGGAATGTATCTGTGCAGATGCCAGGGATATTGGTCAGGTAACATTTGGAGTATTGCATACAGTTCTGGTCACTCCATTACAGGACTGATGTGGAGGCTTTGGGGAAGGTGCAGAGATGGTTAACCAGAATGGTTTAAAAACAAGTAACTGCTGATGCTGGCTTACAAAAAGGACACAAAGTGCTGGGGTAACTCAGCGGGACAGGCAGCATCTCTGGTGAGAAGGACTGGGTGATTGAAGAAAAGACCCGAAACGTTGCCCATTCCTTCCAGTATTTTGTGTTTACCTAAACAGCGCCTCTCTATCCACGTGGCGGTGTGCCAGCAGGCTGAAGGAGCGGGCAAAGGCCTTGCCACACAGCGGGCAGGTGAAGGGGCGCTGGCCGGTGTGGACTCGCCGGTGCTCCAGAAGGTGGTCAAGGCGGGTGAAGCGGTTACCACAGGACGGGCAGGGGAAGGGACGCTCACCGCTGTGGGTACGCCGGTGCCTGCCACAGGCTGGACATGCGGGTGAAACCTTTGCCACATTCAGCGCACACAAAGTGTCTCTCCCCGGTGTATATCCGCTGCTGCTCCCGCAGCCCCCGTGCTCTCTTGTCACAGTGGGAGCAGCTGCTCGCCGGCGTGGATCCGCCGGTGCTGCCGCAACCCCCGCGAGCTGTCAACCTGCTCACCGCAGTACGGACAGTCGTAGGGCGGGCCACTGGTGTGCACATGCTGGTGAGACGGGGCGTGGGAGGCCTTGGCAAAGCGCTCTCCACACACCGGGCTGGGGAAGGGATTGTCGCTGGCGTGCACCCGCTGCTGGGACAGCAGCCTGGTGGAGTGGGTGAAGCGCTTGCCGCACTAGGCGCAGGTGTAGGGGCGTTCGCCGGTGTGGGTGCGCTGGTGCACCAGCAAGTGGCTGGAGCGGGTGAAGCCCGTGCCGCATCGGCGCAGGTGTAGGGCCGCTCCCCCGTGGGCAGGCGTCTGTGCTCCTTCAGGTCCTTGGACGACTTGAAGCCTTTGCCGCAATCGGAGCAGTTGAAGGGCCGCTCACTGCTGTGCACCGGCTGGTGCGCCTGCAGCCCCGACGACTGGGTAAAGCTCTTGCCGCAGATGGAGCAGCCATAGGGCTTCTGGCCAGTGTGCAGATGTTCCAATGTTCCTCCAACGTTTCAAAGACGTTCAGGGTTGTAAATTAAACGGCCTCCACAAAATAGCTAAATTATCCCCAATGTGCGTAGGGTAGTGCTAGTGTACGGGGTGATCGCTGGTCGGCGCGGAGTCCATGGGCCGAAAGACATGTTGTTTCCGCGCTGCATCCCTGAACTAAACGAAATCAAAGAAGGGTGTCGACCCAAACTTGCATCCATTCTTCTCTCCACAGATGCTGCCTGACCCCCTGAGTTACTCCAGCGCTTCGTGTCTACCTTCTCCACAGATGGTGCCTGACCCACGGAGTTAGTCTAGCACTTTGTCATAGAGTCCCGGAGTGATATAGTGTTGGAAAGGGGCCCTTCGGCCCAACTCGTAACCTCACTCCCGAGGCCACTGTACCGCTCAGAGAGGGAGGGAGAGGTGAATACTTCTCTTTCCCTCAGCCCTCTCATTCCCTCTCTCCCCTCTCTCTTTTCCTGCTTCTTTCTCCCTCCTTACTAAAACCTTCTATCTCCCAGTTTCTCTCTCTATCTCTACCCTCTCCTACCCTCTCTCTCCCTCCCTCCCTCCCCTCCCTCCCCTCCCTCCCTCTCCCTCCCTCTCTCTCTCTCTCTCTCTCTCTCTCTCTCTCTCTCTCTCTCTCTACTCCCTCTCCCTCTCTCTCTCTCTCTCTCCCTCTCTCCCTCTCCCTCTCTCTCTCTCTCTCTCTCCTTTCTTTTTCTCTCTCTCCTTTCTCCTCTCTTTCTCTCCTGTTTTCTCTCCTCTCCTCTCTCTCTCTCACCCGTCCAGCAAAGATTATAGAGGAGCAAGATAGACCACTCCTCGAAAAACGCGTAGTATCACGTGTGTGATCGTCGACGCCATTTTTTGATGCATTTTAATGGGCTTCCCCCACACTGTCATGGCGTCCTTATCTAAATTTCATCTCACTGCTCTGCTAACAATTATTCTAATCGTAAATCTAAACGACCCGACCTGTCATTCTTTAGGTTCCCCAATAAAAAAGAAAGGTGAGAAAATATTTTTATTATTTTCAGTCGATATTCTGTCGTGAAAATGATATTTTCTGTTCTCCCCTCAACGGCCATTGGGAAACTAGGTTTGTCGGCACATTAGAAAGTTATTAGACTTATTTTTAATAGATCTTTACTTACCATAACAAATAAAGACAATTTTAACACTTCTGTACGTTTTTGGTTTTGTTCTTGTAAGGGATTGGTCTCCACAATATGGCCCGTGGGATACATCAGGTCCAGTGACCAGGAGATTTTTCGAGCTCAGATTCAAGTCCGAGAATGGGCGGCTGTTACCCATTATATTCCTCGAATTGTCAAGACAACACAAGCAAAGATCACAAGCCCGCCGTGAACAAGGGTGCAATCAAATATTATACAACTCTGCTCTATCATCTTTGGGTGCAATGGTGGGTCAGGTTGTTCGGTGGCCTAGAGGAGCTTCTCCCTGTCCCCCTTCTCCCTCTCCCCTTCTCCCTCTCCCCCCTTTTCCCCTTCTCCCTCTCCCCTTCTCCCTCTCCCCCTTCTCCCTGTCCCCCTTCTCCCTCCCCCCTTCCCCTCTCCCCCCCCCCCCCCCCTTCTCCCTCTCCCACCCTCCCCCCCCCCCACCCCCCCCCCTTCTCCCTCTCTTCTCTCGATCTCTCTCTCCCCTCGCTCCCCTCTCTTCTCTCTATCTCTATCTCTCTCTCTTCTCTCCATCTCTCTCTCTCTCTCCTCTCTCTGTCTCTCCCCCCCCCCCCCCCCCCCCCCCCCCCCCCCCCCCCCCCCCCCCCTCCCCCCTCCCCCCTCCCCCCCCCCCCCTCCCTCCCTCTCTCCCCCTCCCTCCATCTCCCCTCCCTTACCTCTTCGTGAGTGAGAGTTGGCAGCTCTGCTATGCCTTGGGTCCAAAAGAGGATAGAAAGAAAATACTTAATGGTCTTTGTAAGACTATTTTAATAAGCTCTTCTACATTTAAGGTAAATTGACATATTAGAGGCAAAAAGCATCTTTAATATACAGGTCTCTCCACACAACTGAAAACAATTGCATTTAAGTGATATATCATCCATTGTTCAGGCATGTAGCACTAGGTTACAATAAACTTCCTACATATTCCAGGAATGCATCTCATAAAAATGGGAGAGGCTTAAATGCATTGTAAAATCATAAATCCATGTTGACTTGGACTAATTATTTTACTGCTATCCAAATGCCCCATTATGACATCTTTAATAATTGACTCCAGCATCTTTCACACCACCAAAGTCAGGCTAACTGGTCTGTAATTCCCCGTTTTCCCTCTCGCTCCTTTCTTGAAAAGTGGGATAGCATTAGCTAGCCTCCAATTCACAGGAACTGATCGTAAATCTATTGATCGTTGGAAAATGATCATATGTATAAATATATATACATGTGTATATATGCTTGTATGTGTATACATGCGTGTATATGTATATGTGTGTATATATGTATGTATATATATGTTTATATGTGTGTATGTATGCATATAAATGTATCCATATGCATGCGTGTATTTGTATGTGTGCATATGTATGTGTATACGTATGTATGTATGTGTATATATGTATGTGTGTATAAATGTATGTGTATATATATATGTGTGTATAAATATATATATATATATATATATATATATATATATATTACTATATATATTATATATATAATTGCCTTTATGGTTTATGTATATCATCTTACAAGATTAATAAATTAATAGTGATTATTTAAATCAAAGTTGCTTCTGATCCACGAGAATAAACTTAATTATCTTTAACTTGCCTCTCACACACAGCCACACATTCATAAAAATATATAAAATATATATACGTTAAATTTAATTTTGAGCAGTGTGTGTTAAAGCAATACAAGGGAAACTGCACATTACAATGCAAGGGAAACTACACAAAGGAGGGGGCTGTTCCCGCTACAAGATACTCGAGGATCTTTGCTTTGGATCAAAGATTATAGCGGAGCTCTATAATCTTTGCTTTGGATCACAGCGGGTGGCATACCGGAAGTCGCGTGTCGCATTAAAAAATGGCGGCCGTGACGTTCCGTCACGTACTACACGTCAGTCCATTGGATTTCGGAAGAGTGGTCTATCTTGCTCCTCTAGGACCTTTGCTTTCTTGTGCCGCGGCGCCACGGCATTTCCGGACCGATGCCTCACTCCCCCCCTCCCATGGGGCAGCAACGTCATAACCGGGCTGAGGCCGCCCCGCAGCGTGAGGGGCAACGGGCCGGCGTCGTGACATCATATCCGGGCAGAGGGCGACCACCCCCCCACTCTCTCTCTCTCTGTCTTCGGGGCAACGGGGGGCGGGGGATGAGCCGTAAGTATCCGGGCCGGACAGGACCGGAGTGACAGGGGAGGTGAGAGACAGACAGGCTCCGGTGTATCAGGCCGCGGCCTCCCCCCCCCCCACAGTCAGTGACTGGGGACTGGGGTTGGGGTTGGCGGAGCTCGGGGAGCTGGGCCTGGGGCCTGGGGTTGCCGCCGCCCCACCACCACCATCATTAATCTGTGTGTGTGTGTGTGGCTGATGGGTGGGGGCGTCGTGTGGCCGCTGGAGGTGCTGGAGGAGTCATGTTGGGGCTGAGGGGGGCGGGGAGTCGGCACATTCACTCACTGATGTCTGTATCTCTCTATCTATCTCTGTATCTCTATCAATTTTTCAATTAAAAATACGTTATTGGCATGATAAAAATACATTGTTATATTGCCAAAGTATAGGGTTTGCACCTAAGGTCACTGGGCTAAAGGGCTTGACGCACGGAGCCGCTCAATCCATCTGGAGGACATCCGTCACTTCCGGTATATGTTATTAATGCAAGAAACGCGTAGCAACAGTACGGGTCATGGGTCGTGACCCTACTGCCGTGCAACCTCCCTATTCCAATATTGCTGGTTGTGGGAGGGCGGCTTTCTGTTGCGCTAGTATGGGTATTGTGGGCCGAAGGGACTAATTTCCAGAGGGCTAGTATGGACATTGTGGGCCGAATGGATTCGTGGGCTGGCAGCTCAGTCACTGAGGCCAGGCAGTACAGTCACTCAGACCTGGCAGGCTGGCAGCTGAGAATCTGCCAGAAATTCTGCCCAAAACAAGTGACAGACTGTGAGAGAGAAGGGGAGAGGGTGGACTGCATGGATTATTGGGCTGGCAGTTCAGCCACTTACCATATAACCATGTAACAATTACAGCACGGAAACAGGCAATCTCGATCCTTCTAGTCCGTGCCGAACACGTATTATCCACTAGTCCCATATACCTGCGCTCAGACCATAACCCTCCATTCCTTTCCCGTCCATATAACTATCCAATTTATTTTTAAATGATAAAAACGAACCTGCCTCCACCACCTTCACGGGAAGCTCATTCCACACAGCCACCACTCTCTGAGTAAAGAAGTTCCCCCTCATGGTACCCCTCAATGTAAGTCCCTTAATTCTGAAGTCGTATCCCCCTTTTTTGAATCTTCCCTACTCTCAGTGGGAAAAGCTTGTCCACGTCAACTCTGTCTATCCCTCTCATCATTTTAAAGACCTCTATCAAGTCCCCCTTTAACCTTCTGCGCTCCAAAGAATAAAGCCCTAACTTGCTCAATCTTTCTCTGTAACGTAGTTGCTGAAACCCAGGCAACATTCTAGTAAATCTCCTCTGTACGCTCTCTATTTTGTTGACATCCTTCCTATAATTAGGCGACCAAAATTGTTCACCATACTCCAGATTTGGCCTCACCAATGCCTTGTACAATTTTAACATTACATCCCAACTTCTATACTCAATGCTCTGATTTTACTTCGGAGTCACGTGAGTGATTCCGTGAAGATCCCAGCGCAGTGCGCATGTGCGGCATAATCGCACAGCTGTGCAGAACGCGGCCAGCGGGAGTCGGCAGCTCCCGCATCCAAGGACGTGAGGTAAATACTTACCTTAATCGGGCCTTGTGGTTTCTGCTCCAGGGGGAGCAAAGTAGAGAGGCAGCGGCCCCCGTTTCGACTCCAGCGAAGGAGCCGACAGTGGAGGGGGATAGGCGCTAACGGGACCGCACACGCTGCGGACCGCTGCAAGGAGCTGCGCTGATGCCGATCCGCTGAACAGCTGTTTGGTGAACAGCAGCGGACCGGCGGGAAGTTTAAAAACCCGACCGGCAGCCCTGCAGACTCCTGACAAGGAGAATCGCCGCCCCGGAACCGCTACAATGCCGCCTGAAAAACGGCAGGCAGCCTCTACATACAGGTACATACAGGTAAGACAAAAATCTTCCCAATTTAACAGGTTCTACAGGAGCCAACTTTCTCCAAAACTGGAACAGGTTGGAGACATGAAAAATAAGTATGTCTGTCTCCCCAAGCCAGAGGAGGTCATGGAGTTCAACACCTCCAGGGAGAAAGGGGCACTGGCTGAATGCCAAGGGAGCTGACACTCCTACCCCAGTGCTATTGCACTAGCCATCTCCCTTGACGAGGGATTGATGCAACAGCGGAGTTTGAGCTATGCCTCCTCCAATTTATAGCACACCCTTTTGCTCCCTCTTTTGAGGCTAGCTAAGGAGGCCAGGGCTGGGCTGGCTTAAACGCTGGGCAGGCGGACGAGAACAGCAGTATGCCAGGGGAGCAGGATCAGGAAGAGCTACTGGGTGTCGTGGGCCACTACATGGCTCCTCCACGCGACCATCTTCCCAACAAAGCCCTGTAGGAGCAGGCCTTTCTAGAGGCAAATCCGCAGGCAGCTGGGTCAGCAGACTCGCAGACAAGCAGCGAATTCTGAAGCTCCTAACAGAAGGGTCAAGATGTTACCGCATTTGCTCGTTTTTTCCACGGATCATACTCACCTGGCAGGCGAGACGCCATGATCACCAAGGTGGTTCTCCCAGGATGAGACTATCCCGTTGCACTACCAGGGTGCTGACGCCTAAGATGTTCCCAAATTTGGGATACTCGACTGAACAATGGTGCATATAGACCTGCCCGCAACCCCAAATATACGGGGCTATGCAAACCGCTGCTGCGGGAAGAGAGGCAGCTAAACCTGTGCGCCTCATGAGGGCAGGCCATGGAACGAGCAGGACATCGCATCCAACACCCAGCTGGCAGCACCCCTCGGCATCCACCAGCAATATCAAACAAACTGGTGAAAGCCTGGCGACCGCTTCACATTACCCCCAAAGTTCTTTTAGACAGGGGCCCAGAGCGGAGCCGTGGGAAAATGCGCCGCCCCACCGACAGCACCAGCATACCAGCAAACTAGGCCTTCATGAAAAAACAACAAACATGGAGGTAGGTAGTCTGGTTCCTCCCAGTTTACACTAAATAAGGGTGTTCTACTAACTGCGGGGGGGGGGGGGGGGGGGGGCATTTACACTTGTTGATAAAGCATGGGATGCTGTCACAAATAACTAAAATATACTCAACAGTATTAGAGGATAAAAACGAATTCAAATTGGGCATATTACCGCCAGTTCAGCAATGCGCCCAAAGGGCATTTTTTCCCTCTAAGAAAAGAGAAGTGAGAAGGTCAAGCTGAACTAGAAAGGCTCATTACTAAACGGATCATGGGAGTAAACATGAACCATTGGAATTTGTATCGAATATATTCACCAAAACTTTTTTTTTTAATTTTTTTTTTTTTTTTAATTTTTTTTTTATTAGAAGTACGGTAAATTACAATCCTACACAGCACATATATCTTAATATATTTTTTGTACCGCTTCATTTTTTTTTGAGCTTTAAGAAAAAGGTAGAAGTAAGGAAAGTAAAGAAAGTGCAAGAGAGTCGTGCAGTGCAAGAGTGTTGGGAAAAGAAAGCCCCTTAGGAAAGAAGTTAGAGAAGGAAGTAAAGTGAGAAAATAGACCCTAGAAAAGAAAGAAAGAGAAAATAGAAACAATCGCTCTATTATAACATTAAACTCCGCAGAAAGGGGACTACCAATCAAGTCTGTTTTTGTTATTTTACCTCCCGTTACCAGGTCCTGATACCACTTATTTATATATTTGTTTTTTTTTTAGATTACTATTGCACCTCATACTTGTAATAGGTCCAGAAACATAGACCACGTCTTTTGGAATTGGTCTGCTTTACCTGCTAGGAGGAATCTCATCTCTTCCAGATGTAATGTTTCAAACATATTTGATATCCACATTTTTATTGTTGGTGTCGGCGCATTTTTCCAGAATTTAAGTATAAGCTTTTTTCCCATTATTAGCCCGTAATTAAATAAATTCCTCTGAAACACGTTTAATTCAGGGTTATCTTCCGATATTCCGAAGATAATCCATTCTGGTTTTGGTACCAGTTTTATTTTGATCAATTTTGAAAAAATATCAAATATTTCATACCAGAATTTTTGGATTTTTGTACAAAAAACAAAAGAGTGCGCTATGGTAGCTTCTTGACACAGGCATTTATCACAGATTGGTGAAACATTAGGGAAGATTTTATTTAATTTAGTTTTTGAATAATATAATCTATGTAATGTTTTAAATTGGATGAGCGTATGTCGTACGTTGATCGAACATTTATGCACCTGTAGTAAATGATTATCCCAGGTCTCTTTTGAGATTTTTATAGCTAATTCTTGTTCCCAATCTTTTCTAATTCCATCTGTTGTGGGTATTTCTATGTTTAAAATCATATTATATAGGTACGATATTAAATTAGCTGATTCCGCCTTGGTCTTCATTGCTTCATCCAATAAGTCGGAAGGCATATTATGATAATCTTTTGTGTGTTTTTTCAGATAATCACAAATTTGAAGATATTTAAAATATTGGTTATTTTTCAAATTATATTTCAGTTGTAGTTGTTGAAATGATAGTAAATTCCCCAATTCATACAGATCTTCGAGCGTTTTAATTCCCATTCTTTCCCATTGTATAAATGATTTGTCTATGACTGATGGTTTAAACGATGGATTATTGGCTATTGGTATTAAAAGAGATAGGTTTCTTAATTTTAAATTCTGTTTTATTTGTTTCCTTGTTCTTATTGTGTTATGTAAAATTGGATTTTTATTATAATTTTTATTATTCAAATTTATTGGTGAGAGGATGGTCGCTCCTATATTACTCGGGGAGCAGTCCCCTTTTTCCATTACCATCCAGTCCGCCTGCTGTGCAGAATTATCCAGCAGGTGAATCATATTTTTAGTATTTACTGCCCAATTATAATACATAAAATTAGGGAGCGCTAAACCCCCCAGCTCTTTTCGTTTATTAAGGTGTGCTATTTGTATTCTATGGGATTTATAATCCCATATAAAATTTGTAATGTCTGAGTCCAATATTTTGAAAAACTTTTTTGGGAGATATATAGGTATTGATTGAAATAGGTATAGAATTTGTGGTAAGAAAACCATTTTAATAGCATTTATTCTGCCTATTAAGGACATCGGAAGTGTTTTCCAGAATTTAATCAGATTATTCAATTTCTTGAGTAAGGGATTATAATTGGCTTTAAACATATCCTGGTAATTTCTAGTAATTTCAATTCCCAAATATTTGAATTTTTCTGTAGCTATTTTAAAGGGAAATGTCCGAAGATGTGTTGAGTCTTTTGGTTTTATCGACATAATTTCACTTTTGTTCCAATTTATTCTATAACCCGAAAAGGATCCAAAGTCCTCAATTAAATTTAATATGTTTGGTATACTAATTTGTGGTTTTGTGATGTACAGTAGTACATCATCGGCATATAGGGATATTTTATTCTTTGAGTATTTTGTATTATAACCATAAATATCCGGATGTGTTCTTATTTTTTCAGCAAGGGGTTCAATTACCAAAGCAAATAACAGCGGTGATAATGAGCATCCTTGTCTATTGCCCCTTGATAGTTCAAATTTCGAGGATAAAATATTATTAGTTAATATTCTAGCCGTAGGTTTGTTATATAATAGTTTTATCCATGCGATAAAGTTTTCTCCCAATTGGAATTTTTGCAATACTTTAATCATATAATCCCATTCTACTTGATCAAACGCTTTTTCTGCGTCCAGTGAGATAATAGATAACTCTTGGTCGTGAGATTTATGTGAGTGCATTATGTTAAGCAAACGTCTCAAATTATTGAATGAGTGTCTCTTAGGTATAAATCCTGTTTGATCTCCATTAGCACATGGCATTGGGGGTTCAGTATTGATGTGGATAGAGAACTGGCTGGCAAACAGGAAGCAAAGAGTAGGAGTAAACGGGTCCTTTTCACAATGGCAGGCAGTGACTAGTGGGGTACCGCAAGGCTCAGTACTGGGACCCCAGCTATTTACAATATATATTAATGATCTGGATGAGGGAATTGAAGGCAATATCTCCAAGTTTGCGGATGACACTAAGCTGGGGGGCAGTGTTAGGTGTGAGGAGGATGCTAGGAGACTGCAAGGTGACTTGGATAGGCTGGGTGAGTGGGCAAATGTTTGGCAGATGCAGTTTAATGTGGATAAATGTGAGGTTATCCATTTTGGTGGCAAAAACGGGAAAGCAGATTATTATCTAAACGGTGGCCGATTGGGAAAGGGGGAGATGCAGCGAGACCTGGGTGTCATGGTACACCAGTCATTGAAGGTAGACATGCAGGTGCAGCAGGCAGTAAAGAAAGCGAATGGCATGTTGGCTTTCATAGCAAGAGGATTTGAGTATAGGAGCAGGGAGGTTCTACTGCAGTTGTATAGGGTCTTGGTGAGACCACACCTGGAGTATTGCGTGCAGTTTTGGTCTCCAAATCTGAGGAAGGACATTATTGCCATAGAGGGAGTGCAGAGAAGGTTCACCAGGCTGATTCCTGGGATGTCAGGACTGTCTTATGAAGAAGAAAGACTGGATAGACTTGGTTTATACTCTCTAGAATTTAGGAGATTGAGAGGGGATCTTATAGAAACTTACAAAATTCTTAAGGGGTTGGACAGGCTAGATGCAGGAAGATTGTTTCCGATGTTGGGGAAGTCCAGGACAAGGGGTCACAGCTTAAGGATAAGGGGGAAATCCTTTAAAACCGAGATGAGGAGAACTTTTTTTCACACAGAGAGTGGTGAATCTCTGGAACTCTCTGCCACAGAGGGTAGTTGAGGCCAGTTCATTGGCTATATTTAAGAGGGAGTTAGATGTGGCCCTTGTGGCCAAGGGGATCAGAGGGTATGGAGAAAAGGCAGGTACGGGATACTGAGTTGGATGATCAGCCATGATCATATTAAATGGCGGTGCAGGCTCGAAGGGCCGAATGGCCTACTCCTGCACCTAATTTCTATGTTTCTATGTTTCTATGTTAATCTACTAACGTACCTGCTTAGTCTACTGGCTAGTGTTTTCGCTATTATTTTTTGATCCGTATTTAACAAAGCAATAGCTCTATATGAGCCTGGTTCTTCTATGTTTTTATCTTTTTAAAGTATTAATGTGATCGTTGATTCTGCTAATGTTTCGGGTAAGCTTTGCTCTTTAAAAGCGTATGTATACATTTTCTGTAATCGTGGGGTAACTATATCGTAAAAGGCTTTATAGAATTCACTACTGAATCCGTCTGGTCCTGGTGTTTTTCCATTCTTTAGTGTTTTTATTGTGTCTTCTATCTCCTTAGAAGTAATTGTTGCTCCCAGTTCCTCTTGTTCCCTCAATTCTAATTTTGGGAGGTTACAATTTTCCAGAAATTCTGAAATTTTATTATTATCTATTGACGTTTTAGATGTATATAGATTTTCGTAAAATTGAGCAAATCTTTTATTGATATCCTTGGGCAATGTTAATAATTCCCCACTATCTGATTTAATCTTTAGTATTGCATTCTCTTTTTCCCGTTTTTTCAACTGGCGTGCTAAGAGTTTGTGGGGTTTGTCCCCGAATTCAAAGTGTTCTTGTTTTGTAACTTGGAATAATGTTATAACTTTCTCTGACAATAATTTATTCAGCTTGAATTTCAATAATAGGATTTTATTATGTTTATCCATAGTTGGATCTTTAGCATTATCTGTATCTAATTGTTTTATTTGTTCTTCTAAATGTCTTTGTTCTTTCTTATTATTTTTATTTTGATAAGCTTGAAATGAAATAATGACTCCTCTAATAAATGCTTTAAAGGATTCCCATAATAGCGTGGGGGATATATCTGGTGTATCATTTATCTCAAAGATTAAGTGCATCTGTTTTTTTAGATATATACTCCCTTGTGGGTCTTTTAAGAGTTGCGAATTAAACCTCCAGAACGATTTATTCATAGACATTCCTTCTAATTTTAAAACAAAGGTTAAAGGAGAGTGATCTGAAATCGCATTAATGTGGTATTTAGGATTCATAGTGTGTGTAATTAATTTAGTATCCACAAGAAAATAGTCTATCCGTGAATATGTTTTATGCACCGTTGAATAGAACGAGTAGTCCCTTCCCGTCGGATTTGCAATCCTCCATACATCTGCTATATTTGTGTTTTCCATATATGTATGTAAGAGTTCACTGGTTTTAGATTTCATATTACCTTTTTGTTTTTGCATCGATTTATCTAAATAAGGGTCTAAAACACAGTTGAAGTCTCCTCCAATTATAACATTTTGATAATTAAATTCTGCAATTATATTCAGAATTTTATTAAAAAATTGAGGGTTATCAAAGTTTGGCGCATATATATTTACCAGCGTAATTGGCGTATTATTGATCTCTCCTGCTACTATAAGATATCTCCCTTCCTTATCTGAGATAGTATTCTTTGATTTAAATGGAATTCCTTTACGGATAATAATTGCAGTACCTCTAGATTTAGAAGTGAATGAAGAGTGAAATGTTTGGCCTATCCAGTTAGCCCTCAATCTCGTCTGATCTTGATGTTTAAGATGCGTTTCCTGTAGGAACGAAATGTCCGTGTTGTATGCTTTCAACTGAGCTAGTATCTTGCCCCTTTTAATAGGTTCATTAATACCCCTTATATTCCAACTACATAGTGTGACCTCCCATTTTCCTTTGATTGTCGTCATACATTTTTACCAATTTTAATGACCTTACTTATTATGGTGCATCCATACCTCAGGACTCTGGTTATTTTGTAAGCATTTATATTATAGACTTTCTTGGTAGTTCCCCTCTGCGATTGTCCTTGAAAAAAAAACACATAAGTGTGACATATTGTGATTAAAAAAAAAAGTATACAGAACAAATGTACGGTGTCTGGATTTCCGACACCGTAGTGAGTGGCCCACTCGTCTGTGGGATACGACATCAATATTGCTTCCGGCGTAGCTGTTATGAGGTTAGCCCCGCTGAATTTATTACTCATGACATAGGGGGTAGGTACCGTTTCCAAATCAGTTCTATTTCACCCCATTGCAGTATATATATATATATATATGTTTCATTCCGACTTATCAAATCTAATCAAGTATTCAGTTACATATATTCCTCTCTCTTTATCTCTTAACTATTTGTAATTGGTTTTAGTATTGTTAAAAGTGAGCTGTTCGTTGAAAGGGTTAACCAGAGTCAGGCTCCTGGAATTAAGCCAGGTGCCTGAGTTTCTTCCCCTCCCCACTCGAGCTGCGGAACCTGTGAGATTACAATGTTATCTGCGTTATAACACATATTTATCAATATCAGTTTATGTATTAGTGTTGTTAGTTATTAATTACTAATAATTCTCTATACTTTGTAAGAGTCCGTAAAAATCTGTAAGCCATGTGATGTTTTTCACTCTCTCTCAGCATTCTTCTGTTATCAATGTTTCCTGGTTTGAGCATCGCATGTCCTTGAATTAAATTCGAGAGAAGATTATAATGTCTAGACAAGTCTCGTGGAAAATCTGTTGCGAATACTCATTTTTAAAACTTGGTGTTATTCACTTTTTTCATTTTTCTACTAATATTCTTGTTGGGGGAATAAGCACATTAATTAGTTCATGACGTCTGGTGATCAATCTTCTTTTGTTGCTGCCTTTGCCACGATTTCTTGAGCGTATTTAAGGGATTCTACCGGGTTAGTGAATGTTTTTGAGATTCCCTTGAAAGTGATACGCATCCTAGCCGGATAAAACACTCCACATATGACGCCCTTGACACCATAGAGAGCTTCTCTGGTCTGTGAGAACTTTCTTCTCTTTTGCACAATCTCATAAGGGTAGTCCCGTAGAAGTTTAATAGAATCATTTCCATACATCATCTTCTCTCCGTGTTTAATTTTTTTCATCAGCGCTTCCACTGTTGGGATATCCCGGAGTTTGACTATAATCTGTCGTGGGTAGGCTTGTTCTCCTTGAAATCTTGGTTTAAATCTAGGTAGTCGATGTGCTTCTTCAATTACTGGTGCCTCAGGTAAATTGAGTACATGTTTGATTAAATTGGCAGTGTACTCACGAGCGTTTTCCCCCTCAGCTCCCTCTTTCACTCCACGTATTCGTATATTTTGACGTCTTGAGCGAGCTTCTAGTTCAACACATTTATCAGATACTTTTCTAAATTGGCTCTTAAAACTATTCACCAAAACTACAAAAGATGGTGAATGTAGCATCATCATTGATCTAATATCACTAAATAAATCTGTTGAGTATATACACTTTAAGATGGAGACGGGTTTTTGTCACTGTCAGACATCTGATCTCCCAAGGATACCTATGGGGAGCATTGATATGGAAGATGCTAACTATCTTATACCCATACACTAGGATCATTATAGATACCTAAAAAAAATGTACCTGGATAATGGATATCCCGGTTAGGGCAACCATGGGAGCATAGAGCATTCCCTATGGTCTAACCTCAGCCCTAAACTATTATAAATATTAAAAAATGGTCATGAAAATATTAAGAAAACAAGCATAATCATGGCATATATTGGATGATATCCTCATATTAGGGGAAACAAAGGAATTAGCTGTGGCAGCAGTTCTAGCTACGAAACAGCTCCCTAAAGCTCTGAGGTTTATCCCACGCCCAGATAAACCAGAATTGAAGCGTTAAACACCAAGGATTATCTGGGCTTCAATAATAATTCCGTCCATATGACTGTTACTTTGCCAAGGTACTTGGGTCACTATAATCAAATCATGAATGTACCCACTGAAGCTATATCACAATTAAGGTGGTGGGCAGACATATATTTGGCATAGTTTTCAGCCCTATTATCATCACCAATCCCAACTTGGTTTTTAAAAACCGATGCCAGTACTTTAGGCTGGGGAGCAACTAAACTCCATATCCAGCACAGGTAACAGATGGACCAATTCACAAACATCGTTACTACACATACCGGGCATCAACTACTTGGGATTGGTGATCGCCTATTGGGCTAAAAAGCATATGCATTTCAAATGCAGCACGTACATATGTGGTTACGGATTGATAATACTATGGTGGTGGCTTATATCAACCATATGGGGAGCATAATAATCATTATTGTGCAACAAATTGGTCAAACAAATCTGGCAATGGTGTGTCAAAAGACATTTTAACTATCAGCTGCCTATGTCCTAGGAAGCTAGAACACAGTGGGAGACACCATGTCACGGGGTAAAATTTATGATTACATTGAATAGATGTCAAACCCAAAATATCTGCTAAAGGTATTAAGCAGTTTGAAAGCCAGATATCAATTTGGTTGCACAAGACGGAATCACCAGTAACCTATGTGTGTGACTTAGGAACCAGATTAGAGGCAGCAGCGATAGATGCCTACACGCTGGAAGGGGGAATTTCTGCTTTGCCTTCCTCCCTTCTGCCTCATCAGACGGTCACTTCGCAATACAGATGGGATCTGTCTCCGAGATATGGAACGTGCCCGACCGGCCTACACAGCCATGGTTCCCAGTTCATCACGACACGGTGGGCGAGTCACCTATGGATTTCCCTAGTGGACCATGGTTGCTGACTCAACCCAGTATCAGGCACAAGCCACCCATGCCAGGGAAACATCAAACTCCTGGGTGCAGGGTTTGAATAGACCTTACCAGGGACTGGGATTATCCAAAGGAACCATTACCACCATGTCGGCATCCCTGCGAACAGTCACTAAAAGCTAACATGGGTAAAATACTGCCACGACGCAGGGACAACGAATTATTCAACCACTGACGTATTGGAGTTCCTGGAACATCTACACCATGACTAAAAGGTGAGTTACAGTGCCGTAAATACAGCATGGAGCGCCTTATCTGCTTATCTAAAACAGCATGTCAGCAGAGCATGGGATCCCATATCTCAGAGAATGGCACCAGCCAGATCCCTCAGCTTGCTCAATCTATGTTAAAAACGCTCATGCATATGGCTCTCGTACACGCTCACAGAGCCCAGTCACTCCATAAGACTAGACTGAATAACATGGTGATTACCCCAGACGCATCACGTTCATATTCTAGGTCTGGTAAAATCTAACTCGCAGGTATATGGGACTAGGCGAGATTATGAGTTCGGCACGGACTAGTAGGGTCGTGATCGCCTGTGTTTTCCGTGCTGTAATCGTTATATGGCTATATGGACCAGGAACGCCCAATTCACTGGTGGGATTCCGGGCCTACCCACCAGAGTCCAGGTTGAGTGTGGTGACCCATCTACTACTATATATAGACACAACCCACAATCTTAGAGGGAGAGGAAAGCCTATGGGTCAACCACAGAAACCCCAAGACGGGGTACGAGCCAAACCACTCCAAGGTGGCTCAAACGGGTCATGAAAGCTGCCGGAATAGATAATAATACATTTTAATCCCTTTCCACTAGGGCAGCATTGGTATCAGCGGCTGAACGAATGGACATCCCGGTTGACCACATTCTCAATACGGCAGAATGGTCAAGGGAACGACGTTCAGAACATTTTTTATTATAAACCGTTGAACAACCTGATTTAATTGCAGGAAGAATATTACAAACTGCAATATTAATTTAAGCTCAGGGGAGCTCTTTATGTTGTTATTGTTAACAAATACCTTTCTGTTTCTTGTGAAAGCAGATCCACTGGTTGATTACGATAACACTTCCTCCCTCAAAAACTTCGGCAGTGAGTGAAATAAAAACTGTTACACGGTTTGAAATCACAGACCTTTGAAGTCTTCACGGAATCACTCACGTGACTCCGAAGTAAAATAGTAAGATTAAACGAGTACTTACCAGTATGAAGTTTGATCTGTATTTTATGAGGAGTTACGGTGAGGTATTACGTGCCCGCCGCTCCCACCCTCAATATATAGATCAAACTAATAAACTGATGTCTCATGATCTTTACTATCTTACTTCAAATATTGTGTCTATCCTGTGATTTCACACCGCTGCTTCGAAGTATGCCGCACATGCGCACTGCGCTGGGATCTTCACGTAATACCTCACCGTAACTCCTCATAAAATACAGATCAAACTTCATACTGGTAAGTACTCGTTTAATCTTACTATTAATAGAGGCCAGCACACCAAAAGATTTCTTTACCACCCTATCTACACGAGATTCTACTTTCAGGGAACTGTGCACAGTTATTCCCAGATCCACCTGTTCACCTGCATTTTCAATTCCCTACCATTTACCATGTACCTCCTATTTTGATTTGTCCTGCCAACATGTAGCACCTCACACTTATCAGCATTAAACTCCATCTGCCATCTTTCAGCCCACTCTTCCAACTGGCATAAATCTCTCTGTAGACTTTGAAAATCTACTTCATTATCCACAACCCCACCTATCTTAGTATCATCTGCATACTTACTGATCCAATTTACCACACCATCATCCAGATCATTGATGTACATGACAAACAACAGTGGACCCAACACAGATCCCTGTGGCACCCCACTAGTCACCTGCCTCCAACCTGACAAACAACCATCCACCATTACTCTCTGGCATCTCCCATTCAGCCACTGTTGAATCCATCTTGCTACTCCACCATTAATACCCAATCATTGAACCTTCTTAACCAACATTCCATGAGGAACCTTGTCAAGGGCCTTACTAAAGTCCATATGCACAACATCCACTGCTTTACCCGCATCAATTTCCCGAGTAACCTCTTCAAAAGATTCAAGAAGATTAGTCAAACATGACCTTCCAGGCACAAATCCATGTTGACTGTTCCTAATCAGACCCTGTTTATCCAGATGCTTATATATATTATCTCTAAGTACCCTTTCCATTAAGACTTACGCGGGTCACATTGCAGATTTTCTTCACCGCTGTTAATTATGCTGCAAATTGTTATTTATGATCTATTTTAAAAATAAAATGCACGCAGAGACAAAAAGGATAAAATCACCTGCCGGACAAATATTTTCAACACTATTTCAGACGGGTACACAGTGGGGGTGGGGCGTGGGCAGGCACGTCCTGGTTTTATCAGTGTTCACGACAAACTG
>NW_026575369.1:0-2500 GCF_028641065.1 Leucoraja erinaceus
CCCACCCCCCACCAACATGCCCCGTCTACACTAGTCCCACCCCGACCGACATGCCCCATCTACACTAGTCCCACCCTGACCAACATGCCCCATCTACACTAGTCCCACTCCGACCGAAATGCCCCAACTTCACTAGTCCCACCCCGACCAACATGCCCCATCTACACGAGTCGTGCCCCAGACCCACATGCCCCATGTACACTACTCTCACCCAGACCAACATGCCCCATCTACACTAGTGCCACCCGGACCAACATGCCCCATCGACACTAGTCCCACCCCGACTAACATGCCCCATCTACACTAGTCCCACCCCGACAACCAGGCCCCTTACACCTAGTCCCCACCACCCCGACACAACTGTGCCCCATCTACCCTAGTCCCCACCCCTCCACACATGCCCCGTCTACACTATTCCCACCCTGACCAACATGCTCCCCATCTACACCTATTCCCACCCCGACCTGACATGCCCATCTACACTGTCCCACCCACCCGTCCCACATGCCTCCCATCTACACTCAGTCCCACCCCGACCAACATGACCCCCTAATCTAGTCAAACAACACTTGGCCCTAGGCCCCCCGACCACGTGCCCCATCATACACTAGTCCCACCTGCCGCGTTTGGCCCATATCCCTCCAAACCTGTCCTATCCATGTACCTGTCCAAGTGTCTCTTAAACGTTGCGTCAACTACCTCCTTCGGCAGCTCGTTCCATACACCCACCACCCTCGAAAAGTGTGGAGGCCAAGTTGCCCCTCAGGTTGCCTGCTAATTAAATCCCGCCCCTTCACCTCTCACCTTTGCCCCGTGTCCTCTGGTCCTCGATTCCCCTACTACTGGGCAAGAGACTCTGTGCTGTCTGTCTACCCGATCTATTCCCCTGGTGATTTTAACCCTCTATAGATCGCCCCCTCATCCTCCTGCGCGCTCCATGGAATAGAGTCGCAGCCCTGCCCCAACCTCTCCCTGTAGCTCAGGCCCCTCGAGT
This sequence comes from Leucoraja erinaceus, assembly GCF_028641065.1. Taxonomy (NCBI): domain Eukaryota; kingdom Metazoa; phylum Chordata; class Chondrichthyes; order Rajiformes; family Rajidae; genus Leucoraja; species Leucoraja erinaceus. Next base: position 995 of record NW_026575369.1, read on the forward strand.
CCCGGCCCGAAATCCCAGTCTTTCCCTCTCCTCCTCCCTCCCTCCCTCCCTCCTCTCTCTCCTCTCCTCTCTCCCTCTCTCCATCACTCCTCCCCTTCATGTCCTTTCTCCTTCCCTCCTCCCTCCCTTGACTCCCTCTGTGTACACAACAAGTCTTCCTCTCCATCCACCTCCTCCCCCCTCTCCCTCCCCTCTCCCCCTCTCCTCCTCTCCCCTCTCCCCTCCCCCTCTCCCCCCCCTCCCTCCCCTCTCTCCCCTCTCCCCTCCCCTCTCCCCCTCCCTCCCCTCCCCTCCTCTCCCCTCCTCCTCCCCTCTCCTCCCCTCTTTCTCTCTCCTCCTCCCCTTCCTCCTCCTCTCTCTCCTCCTCTCCTCCTCCCTCTCCCTCTCTCCTCCTCTCCTCTCCTCTCCCTCTCCTCTCCTCCTCCTCTCCCCTCTCCTCTCTCCCTCTCCCCTCCCCCTCTCCTCCTTCCCTCTCCTCTCCTCCCTCTCTTCCCCCTCTCCATTTCTCATTCTCCCCCCCATCTCCTCTCCCCTTCCCCTTCTCTCTCTCTCTCTCTCTTCTCCTCCTCTCTTCCTCTCCCCTCTCTTCCTTCCCTCTATCACTCCTTCCTCTCCTCTCTTCCTTCCTCCTCTCCTCTCCTTCCCTCTCTCTCTCCCTCCTCTCTCTCCATTTCTCCCTCCCTACTTCCTTCCCTCTCTCCCTCTCTCCTCTCTCTCTCCCCCTCCCCTCTATCTCTCTTTCTCTCCCTCCTCTCTCTCTCCCTCCCCTCTCTCTCTCCCCTCCCCTCTCTCCCTCTCCATCCCTCTCTCCCTCCCCTCTCTCTCTCCCCCTCCCTTCCCCTCTCTCTCCCTCTCTCTCTCCTCTCTCCCCTCTCTCTTCCCTCTCCTCTCCTCCTCCTCCTCTCCTCCTCTCTCCTCTCTCTCTCTCTATCTCTCCTCTCTCTCCCCTCTCCCCTCCCCTCCCTCTCCTCCTCCTCTCCCTCCCTCCCCTCTCCTCCTCTCCCTCCTCCCTCTCCTCTCCCCCCTCCCTCCCCCTCTCTCCTCTCTCTCTCTCCTCCCTCTCCCCTCTCCCTCCTCTCCCTCTCCTCTCTCCCCTCTCCCCTCTCTCCTCCCTCCTCTCCCCCCTCCTCTCTCTCTCTCTCCCTCCTCCCCTCCTCCTCTCTCTCCCTCTCTTCTCCTCCCTCCCTCCCTCCTCCTCTCTCTCCTCTCTCCCTCTCTCCTTATCTCTCCCTCTCCCTCTCTCTTAAATACTTAATATAAAGAGACACAACGTGTCTGCACTCGGTCTAGTAGAACTTGATAGAACTTGGAATGAAATTAATCTCAATCTTCTCTCTTCTTCTCTCCTCTCCCTCCCTCTCTCCCTTCCTATCTCTCTCTCCTCTCTCATCTCCCTCTCTCTCTCTCTCTCTCCTCTCCTCTCCTCCTCCCCTCTCTCTCTCCTCTCTCCCCTCTCTCTCTCTCCCTCCCTCCCCCTCCCTCTCTCTCTCTCCTCACCTCCCCCCT
>NW_026575369.1:7500-22500 GCF_028641065.1 Leucoraja erinaceus
CTCCCTCTCTCCTATTCCTCCCCCTCCCCTCTCTCCTCTCCCTCCTCTCCCCTCTCTCCCCTCTCCTCCCCTCCCCCCCTCTCCCCCCCTCCCCCCCCCTCCTCTCTCCTCCCCTCCTCCTCCTCTCTCCTCTCCTCCTCTCTCCTCTCTCTCCCCTCCCCCCCTCCTCCTCCCCCTCTCTCCCCCTCCCTCTCCCCTCCCTCTCCTCTCCTCTCTCCTCCTCTCTCTCCCTCCCTCTCCTCTCTCTCCTCTCCTCTCCCTCCTCTCTCTCCTCCCCTCCTCCCCTCTCCCCTCCTCTCTCTCCTCCCTCTCCCCTCCTCTCCTCCCCCCTCCTCCTCCTCTCCCCTCCCTCCTCCTCTAACCCCTCTCTCCTCCTCTCTCTCCCCCTCCTCCCTCTCCTCTCTCCTCCTCTCTCTCTCCTCTCCTCTCCCCCTCTCTCCACCTTCATTCCTATAGAACTTTTCTTTTTCTCATTTTATACAATGTTGACATGTTCACTCTTTCTGATGTGCTGTCCTCAAGTACGAATTTCATTGTCTCTCCCTCACTCTCTCCCTCTCTTCTCTCTTCTCTCCTCTCCTCTCTCTCCCCTCTCCTCCCTCTCTTAATTCCTCTCCACCCCTCTCTCTTTGCCTCTCCTCTCCTCTCCTCTCCTCTCCTCTCCCCCCTCTCTCCTCCTCCTCCTCTCCTCCTCTCTCTCCTCTCCTCTCCCTTTCCCTCCTCTCCTCCATCCCTCTCTCCCCCTTCTTTCTCTCTTTCTCTCCTCTCCCTCTCTCTCCTCTCCCTCTCTCCCTCCTCTCCCCCCCTCTCCTCCCCTCTCCTCTCTTCTCCTCCCTCTCCTCTCCTCTCTCTCTCCTCCCCTCTCCTCCATTCCTCTCTTCTTTATTCCCCTCTCCTCCCCCCCTCTCCCTCTCTCCTCCACTTCCCTCCCTCCTCTCTCTCTCTCTCTCTCTCTCACTCCCTCCCCTCTCCTCTCCCCCTCCTCTCCTCTCTCTCTCTCTCATTCCCTCTCTCTCTCTCTCCTCTCCTCTCCTCTTCTCTCTCCCTCTCCCCCTCTCTCCTCCTCTCCCTCCCTCTCTCTCTCTCCTCCTCTCTCTCCTCTTCTCTCCCTCCTCCCTCTCCCCTCCCTCCTCCCCTCTCCCTCTCCCTCTCCTCCTCCTCTCTCCTCCTCTCTCCTCCTCTCTCCTCCTCCCTCCTCCTCCTCCCCCCTCCTCCTCTCACCCCCTTCTCCTCCCCTCTCCTCTCCTCTCCTCGCCTCCTCTCACTCCTCTCTTCCTCCTCCTCTCCTGCTCCTCCTCTCTCCTCTCCCCTCCTCCTCTCCACTCCTCTCCTCTCCTCCTCCCTCCCTCCCTCCTCCTCTCTCCCTCCCTCCTCCTCTCCTCCTCCCTCCTCCCCTCTCTCCTTCCCCCCTCTCTCTCCTCTCCTCTCTCTCCTCTCCTCTCCCCTCCTCTCCCTCCTCCCTCTCCTCTCCTCTCCTCTCTCCTCCTCTCCTCTCCTCCCCCCCCTCTTCTCTCTCTCTTCCTCCCCCTCTCCTCCCTCCTCTCTCTCTCTCCTCTCCCCCTCTCTCTTCCTCTCTCCCTCCTCCCTCTCTTTCTCTCACACTCTCCTCCTCCTCTCACTCTCTCTTTCTCCTCTCCTCCCCCTCTCCCTCCTTCTCGGCCGCCTCTCTCCCTCCCTCCGGCCCCCCCCTCAGCGTCCCCTCTCTCTCTCTCTCTCTCCCTCTTCTCTCCCCCTCTCTCTCACGCTCATACTTTTTCCCTCTCTCTCTCTCTCTCTCCTCCTTCCTCTCTTCTCCTCCCCTCCCCTCATCTCCCCTCTCCTCTCTTCTCCTCCCCTCCTCTCTCCTCTCATCTCCCCTCTCCTCTCTTCTCCTCCCCTCCTCTCTCCTCCTCATCTCCCCTCTCCTCTCTTCTCCTGTCCTCTCCTCCCCTCCCCTCTCCTCACCTCTCCTCTCTTTCCTCCCCTCCCTTCTCCCCTCCTCTCTCCTCTCCTCTCCTCTCTCTCCTCTTCCCTTCTCTCCTTCTCTCCTCTTCCTTTCTCTCTCCTCCTCCTCTCTTCCTCTCTCTCCCCTCTCCTCTCTCTCTCCTCTCCCTCCTCCTCTCCCCTCCTCTCTTCCCTCTCCTCTCCTCTCCTCCTCTCTCTCTCTCTCTCTCTTCTCTCTCTCTCTCTCTCTCTCTCTCTCTCTCTCCCTCCTCTCTCTCTCCTCTCCTCTCTTCCTCCCTCCTCCCCTTCTCTTCCTCTCCTCTTTCCTCCTCCTCTCCTCTCTATTCCCCCTTCCCTCCTCCCTTCTCTCCTTCTCCTCCTCCTCCCCCTCTCCCTCTCTCCTCCTCTCTCTCCCTCTCTCCTCCCCCTCTCTCTCTTCCTCTCTCCTCTCGCTTCCACTCCCCTCCCACTTTTATCTCTACCTGTCCTCCCTCTCTCTCCTCTCTCTCTAGTTCTCTCCCTCTTTCTCTCCCTCTCTCTCCCTCTCTCCTCTCTCCTCTCCTCACTCTCTTCCCTCTCGCTCTCTTGTTCTCACTCTCTCTCCCTCTCTCTCTCTCCCTCTCTCTCCCCCTCTCTCTCCTTCTCTGCCTCTCCCTGTATCCTCTCTCCCTCTTCTCACTGTCTCTCTCCCTGTGTGTGTCTCTCGCTCTCGCTCTCCCCTCTCTCTCTCTCTCTCCTCCTCTCTCTCTCTCTCTCTCTTCTCTTCTCTCCTTCTCTCTTTCTCCTCTCCTCTCCTCTCTTCCCCTCTCTCTCTTCCCTCCCCTCTCTTTCCCTCCCCTTCCTTCTCCCTCCCTTCTCTCCCTCTTTTCTCCCTCTCTCCCTCTCTCCTCTCCTCCCTCCCTTTCTCCCTCTCATTCTTCATCCCTCCTCCTCCCCTGTCACCTCCTCCTCTCTCCCTCTCCCCTCCATTCCCTCCACCCTCCTCTCCCCTCTCTCTCCCTCCTCTCTCTCCTCTCCTCCTCCTCTCTCTCTCCCCTCTCTCTCCTTCTCCCTCTCCCTGATTCCCCCTCTCTCTGATCTCCTCTCGAAGGGCCCCTCCCCTCCCTCCTCCTCCTGCCCTCTCCTCTCTCTCTCTAATTCTCTCTCCTCCTCTCTCCCTTCCACCTCTCATCCTCTCTGCCTCTCAGTTTTGGAGTCTGCTCTCAGTACTCTTCTCCTCTCCTCTCTCTCCCCTCCTACCTCTCCAAGAATCCTACTCCTCCCTCTCCCCAATCACACCTCCCTCTCCTCTCTCCTCCCCTCTCTTCCCCCCTCCCCTCCCCCCCCCTTCTTCCGCTCTCCCTCTTCCCCTCTCTCCACTGTGATCACCCTGATCATCCCCAATCTACCCCTCTTCCCCTCCTCCCTCTATCCCCCTCCCCTCCCCTATCTTCCCCTCTCCCTATCCCTCTCTCTCTTCCCTCCTCATCCTCCCCTCCCGGCCTCCCCTCTCTCTCCTCTCTCCCAGAGAATCCCCTCCTTCACTCCAACTCTCTTCCTCTTTCTCCTTTCCTCATCTCAGTTCTAAATGGCCCCTCCCCCTTATTCTCTTCTGTGTGTTTCCCTGTTCTCCCTCTCCTCCCAACTCTCCTCCCCTTTCCTGCCTCTCTACCTCTCCCTCTCCCTCTCTCTCTCTTATATGTCTCCCTCCCCTGCCCTCTCCTCCTTCTCCCCTCCAGAGTCTCTCTCCTCTCCCAGCCTCTCCCTTCTCTCCTCATATCCTCTCCCGCCATCCCTCCCCTCCCCCTGAACCTCTCTGGGCTCCCTCATAGCCTCTGTCCTTCCTCTCCCTTTCTCTCCCTCTCACTCTCTCTCTCTCTCTCTCTCTCTCTCCCTCTGTCTCTGTCTCTCTCTGTATCTCTGGTTCTCTCTCTCTCTCTCTCCCTCTCTGACTCTTTCTCTCTCTCTCTCTCCCTCCTCTTCCTCTCTCTCTCTCTCTCCCTCTCTTCTCTCTGTCTCTCCTCCCCCCCTCCCCTCCCCTCTCTCTCTCTCCCCTCCCACCCTCTCTCTTCTCCTCTCTCCCTCCTCTCTCTCTCTCTCTCCTCTCTCTCCCTCTACTCCCCCCCCCTCCCTTTTCCTCACCCCCTCTCTCTCCTTCTCTCTTCTTCTCTCTTTCCTCTCCCCCCCCTTCTCCTCTCTCTTTCCCCCCCTCTTTCAAAGAACAAAGGACATACACATGAGACTAAGATACCTCTCTCTCTCCCCCCCCCCCCCCTCTCTCTCCGGCAGCTTCCGACCAGCAGATCCTCTACATCGCCGACGACAACGAGATCCGCAGCCTCTTCTCTTCCCCCGGACCCGGACTCCGGATACGAGCAGACGTTCCGCGGCGGGGAGTCGGTGCGGATCGACGCTGTCGACCTCCACGTCAAGGCGGGCGTCGTCTACTGGACCAACTGGCACACCGGCGTCATCTCCTACCGGCGGCTCCCGGCCAACGGCAACAGCGGCAACGGTAACAGCAACGGCAACGGCAACGGCGGCAATGGTAACGGCAACGCCGGCCACCGGGTCAGGAGGCAGGACGACTCCGGGGTGGTCGATCTCAACGTGAGTCGGGGGGGGAGAAGGGGGGAGAAAGAAAGAGAGGAGAGAGAAAGGGAAAGGGGATGAGAAGGGGGAGAAAGAAAGAGAGGAGAGAGAAAGGGAAAGGGGATGAGAAGGGGGGAGAGAGAGAGCAAGGAGGAGAGGGGAGAGAAAGATGGATAAGGCGGAAATCCTTTAAAACCGAGATGAGAAGAACTTTTTTCAAACAGAGAGTGGTGAATCTGTGGAACTCTCTGCCACAGAGGGTATTCGAGGCCAGTTCATTGGCTATCTTTAAGAGGGAGTTAGATGTGGCCCTTGTGGCTAAAGGGATCAGAGGGTATGGAGAGAAGGTAGGTACGGGATACTGAGTTGGATGATCAGCCATGATCATATTGAATGGCGGTGCAGGCTCGAAGGGCCGAATGGCCTACTCCTGCACCTATTGTCTATGTTTCTATGGAGGGAGGAGAGAGAGAAAGAAATAGAAATAGAGAGAGGGAGAAAGATAGCGAGAGAGCGAGGGGGGGGTAAGGAGAGGGAGATGGAGGGAGAAATAGAGAGAGGGGTGAGAGAGGAAGGGGAAAGAGGGCGAGATAGAAATAGAGGGAGGGAGGGGGCGGGGGACATTGTCCAGCGGAGAATGAGAAGGGGAAGAGAGAAAGGAAAAGATGGGAGAGGGGGAGAGAAAGAAAGGAGAGGGAAGGGAGAAGAGAAAAAGGAGAAAGGAGAGATAGATAAAGGGATTGAAGAGAGAAGGGCGAGAGAATAGGGAGGGAGGGAGGAGGGGAGAGGTTAGAGGTGGGGAGAGGGATAGAATGAGAAGTCCTCTAGAGAAGGAGAGTGAGATGGGAGATGGGAGAAAGAGAGGAGGGGGTGGGTTAGGTTCTCTCTAGAGAAGAGGGGAGGAGGTTTGATCTCTCCATGAGTGAGGGGGGAGGGAGAGGAGAGAGGGGGAGAAAGAAAGAGAGAGGGAGGAGAAGGGGGAGAGAGAAGGAGTGGTTGATCTCAACGTCCTTTCTCTCTCCCTCTCTCTCTCTGTCTCTCTCCCCTGACTCTCCCCTCTCTCTCTCTCTCTCTGTCTTTCCCCTTCCACCCCCGTCCCCAGATCCCGGGATTGAAGATGCCACGTGGGATTGCGGTGGACTGGGTAGCGGAGAACATCTACTGGACAGACTGTGGTCGCGACGTCATCGAAGTTGCTCAGATCCAGGGCGGGAATCGTAAAACCCTCATCTGGGGCATGATCGACCAACCCCACGCTGTTGTGGTCGACCCCCTCCACGGGTGAGTGTAGTGTAGATGGGGCATGTTGGTCGGGGTGGGACTAGTGTAGATGGGGCATGTTGGTCGGGGTGGGACTAGTGTAGATGGGGAATGTTGGTCGGGGTGGGACTAGTGTAGATGGGGCACGTTGGTCGGGGTGGGACTAGTGTAGATGGGGCATGTTGGTCGGGGTGGGACTAGTGTAGATGGGGCACGTTGGTCGGGGTGGGACTAGTGTAGATGGGGCACGTTGGTCGGGGTGGGACTAGTGTAGATGGGGCATGTTGGTCGGGGTGGGACTAGTGTAGAGATGTTGGTCGGGGTGGGACTAGTGTAGATGGGGCATGTCGGTCGGGGTGGGACTAGTGTAGATGGGGAATGTTGGTCGGGGTGGGACTAGTGTAGATGGGGCATGTTGGTGGGGGTGGGACTAGTGTAGATGGGGCATGTTGGTCGGGGTGGGACTAGTGTAGATGGGGCATGTTGGTTGGGGGTGGGACTAGTGTAGATGGGGCATGTTGGTCGGGGGGGGACTAGTGTAGATGGGACATGTTGGTCGGGGTGGGACTAGTGTAGATGGGGCATGGTGGTCGGGGTGGGACTAGTGTAGATGGGGCATGTTGGTCGGGGTGGGACTAGTGTAGATGGGGCATGTTGGTCGGGGTGGGACTCTAGTGTAGATGGGGCATGTTGGTCGGGGTGGGACTAGTGTAGACGGGGCATGTTGGTCGGGGTGGGACTAGTGTAGATGGGGCACGTTGGTCGGGGTGGGACTAGTGTAGATGGGGCATGTTGGTCGGGGTGGGACTAGTGTAGATGGGGCATGTTGGTCGGGGTGGGACTAGTGTAGATGGGGCATGTTGGTCGGGGTGGGACTAGTGTAGATGGGGCATGTTGGTCGGGGTGGGACTAGTGTAGACGGGGCATGTTGGTCGGGGTGGGACTAGTGTATATGGGGCATGTTGGTCGGGGTGGGACTAGTGTAGATGGGGCATGTTTTTCGTGTAGATGGGGCGTTCGCGTTGGTGACACTATGTCTCTCTAGAACGATGTACTGGTCTGATTGGGGAAATCATCCCAAGATCGAGAAGGCTTCCATGGATGGGACTTTGAGACGGACCCTGGTGGAGAATAATCTACAATGGCCGACAGGTATTTCTCATCCGATATACGATGGAGGGAGTGAGAGAGAGGAGATTTGTCAGAGGTTGGGGAAAGAAGGTGGAGAGAGAGAGGGGGGGAAGGGGAAAGAGCGATGGGGATAGCGAGGAGAGCAAGGGAGAAGGGTTTGGGAGGAGGAAGGGAGAGTGGAAAGAGAAGTTTACTAGAGAGAGGAGAGAAGAGGACTAGTGGTGAGAAGGGGAAGAGGGAGGGGAGAGAAGGCAGAGAGAGGGGGCGCGGTGAAGAAAGGGGGGGGGAGAGAAGAGGGAGACGAGGAAGGGGGAGGTCCTCTGGTTAGAAAGGGGGGGTGAGAAGGGAAGAGGCCGGGAGAGAGAGGAGAGGGGGAAGGGTGGAGAGAATGGGTGAGGGGGAGGGGGAAGAGAAAGGGGGTGCGATCTCCGTAGTTGACCCACGGACATTTCTCATCCAGGGCTGGCAGTGGACTTCTTCAATCAGCGCCTGTACTGGGCAGACGCAAAGCTGTCGGTCATCGGCAGTGTCCGACTCGATGGGAATGACCCCGTGGTGGCGATCGACTCTCGACACGGTAGGGAGAGTTGCCGCCTCACGGCGCCAGAGACCCGGGTTCCATCCCGGCCGCGGGTGCTGTCTGTGTGGAGTTTGCACGTTCTCTCCCCGTGACCTGCGTGCGTTTTCTCCGGGCGCTCCGGTTTCCTCCCACACTCCACAAGGACATGCGTGTGAATTTGCAGGTTAATTGAATGAAGGAATGAATAAGTTTATTGGCCAAGAATTCACATACAAGGGATTTGCCTTGGTGCTCCGCCCACAAGTGACACATGACTTACAGTGACACCGTTAAGAATGACACATTAAACATTAAACATCAAACGTAATAGGCTTGGTAAATGTAAAAATTGTCCCCAGTGTGTGTAGGATGGTGTTAGTGTGCGGGGATCGCTGGTCGGCACGGACTCGGTGGGCTGAAGGGCCTGTTTCCGCAATGTATCTCTAAACTAAACTAAAGAAGGGGGGAAGAGAGGGGAAAGAAGCCGGGGGTGGAGAGAGAGGGGGGAGAGGAAGTGTCCGTCTTGATGGGAATCATCCTGTAGTGGCGCTCGACGAGAGGGAGAGAAAGAGAAGGGGAGAGACAGAGGGGGAGAAAGTGAGAGAAGGGGGTGAGGGAGGGGAGTAGAGAGTTAGTGAAGGGGGTGAAAGATGAGCAGAGAGGGAAAGGGAGGAAAGAGAGAAGGTTGAGAGGGAGGGGAGAGAGAAGAGGGTGAAAGATGGGGAAGAATGAGAGAGAGAGAGATGGGGGTGAGAAAGAGTGAAAAGGGGGTGAGAGGGAGGGAAGAGAGGGCACAGCCTCAGAATTAAAGGACGTTTCTTCAGGAAGGAGACGAGGAGAAATGTCTTCAGTGAATCTTCACTCCCTCTCCTCTTTCCTCTCCAGGTCTAAGTCACCCTTTCAGTATTGACATCTTCGAAGACTACATATACGGGGTGACATATGCAGACAACAGGATCTTCAAAGTCCACAAGTTCGGCCGAGAGCAAGCGCGGACCCTGGCGTCCGGCCTTAACCACGCCACTGACGTGGCCCTGTTTCACCAACTCAAACAACAAGATGGTGAGTACCTCGACACTCATGTAGCCAACTGTGCTGGACAGTGTCACCAACTGTGCTGGACAGTGTCACCAACTGTGCTGGACAGTGTCACCAACTGTGCTGGACAGTGTCACCAACTGTGCTGGACAGTCACCAACTGTGCTGGACAGTGTAGCCAACTGTGCTGGACAGTGTCACCAACTGTGCTGGACAGTGTAGCCAACTGTGCTGGACAGTGTCACCAACTGTGCTGGACAGTGTCACCAACTGTGCTGGACAGTGTCACCAACTGTGCTGGACAGTGTCACCAACTGTGCTGGACAGTCACCAACTGTGCTGGACAGTCACCAACTGTGCTGGACAGTGTCTCCAACTGTGCTGGACAGTGTCACCAACTGTGCTGGACAGTGTCACCAACTGTGCTGGACAGTGTGCTGCTGGACAGTGTCACCAACTGTGCTGGACAGTGTCACCAACTGTGCTGGACAGTGTAGCCAACTGTGCTGGACAGTGTCACCAACTGCGCTGGACTGTGTCCAACTGTGCTGGAGAGTCACCAACTGTGCTGGACAGTGTAGCCAACTGTGCTGGACAGTGTCACCAACTGTGCTGGACAGTGTCACCAACTGTGCTGGACAGTGTAGCCAACTGTGCTGGACAGTGTCACCAACTGTGCTGGACAGTAACCAACTCTGCTGGACAGTGTCACCAACTGTGCTGGACAGTGTAGCCAACTGTGCTGGACAGTGTCACCAACTGTGCTGGACAGTGTAGCCAACTGTGCTGGACAGTGTAGCCAACTGTGCTGGACAGTGTCACCAACTGTGCTGGACAGTGTCACCAACTGTGCTGGACAGTGTAGCCAACTGTGCTGGACAGTGGCCAACTGTGCGGGGCAGTGTCGCACACTGTGCTGGACAGAGTAGCCCACTGTGCTGGACAGTGTCACCCAACTGTGCTGGACAGTGTCACCAACTGTGCTGGACAGTGTCGCCAACTGTGCTGGACAGTGTAGCCAACTGTGCTGGACAGTCACCAACTGTGCTGGACAGTCACCAACTGTGCTGGACAGTCACCAACTGTGCTGGACAGTGTAGCCAACTGTGCTGGACAGTCACCAACTGTGCTGGACAGTCACCAACTGTGCTGGACAGTCACCAACTGTGCTGGACAGTGTCACCAACTGTGCTGGACAGTGTCACCAACTGTGCTGGACAGTGTCACCAACTGTGCTGGACAGTGTAGCCAACTGTGCTGGACAGTGTAGCCAACTGTGCTGGACAGTGTCACCAACTGTGCTGGACAGTGTCACCAACTGTGCTGGACAGTGTAGCCAACTGTGCTGGACAGTGTAGCTGGACAGTGTAGCCAACTGTGCTGGACAGTGTAGCCAACTGTGCTGGACAGTGTAGCCAACTGTGCTGGACAGTCACCAACTGTGCTGGACAGTCACCAACTGTGCTGGACAGTGTAGCCAACTGTGCTGGACAGTGTCGCCAACTGTGCTGGACAGTGTCACCAACTGTGCTGGACAGTGTCACCAACTGTGCTGGACAGTGTAGCCAACTGTGCTGGACAGTCACCAACTGTGCTGGACAGTGTAGCCAACTGTGCTGGACAGTGTCACCAACTGTGCTGGACAGTGTCACCAACTGTGCTGGACAGTGTAGCCAACTGTGCTGGACAGTGTCACCAACTGTGCTGGACAGTGTGGACAGTGTCACCAACTGTGCTGGACAGTGTAGCCAACTGTGCTGGACAGTGTCACCAACTGTGCTGGACAGTGTCACCAACTGTGCTGGACAGTGTCACCAACTGTGCTGGACAGTGTCACCAACTGTGCTGGACAGTGTAGCCAACTGTGCTGGACAGTGTAGCCAACTGCGCTGGAATTAATCTTCTTCAGCCCTTTGCTCCTCCAGGAAGCGTAGGCCCAGAGAGAGAGAAAGGGGAGAAAGAGAGGAGGAGGAGAGGGAGGAGGAGAGACAGGAGGGAGGGTGATGACGTATTGACACACGGTGTATTTTTCCACTGGATTGGGGAGAGGGAGATCAGAGAGGGAGGGGAAGATCAGAGATCAATGATTTGGATGAAGGGATTCAAAGTAACATTAGCTAATTTGCAGATGACACAAAGCTGGGTGGCAGTGTGAACTGTGAGGAGGATGCTATGAGAATGCAGGGTGACTTGGACAGGTTGGGGGAGTGGGCAGATGCATGGCAGATGCAGTTTAATGTGGATAAATGTGAGGTTATCCACTTTGGTTGCAAGAACAGGAAGGCAGACTATTATCTAAATGGTGTCAAGTTGGGAAAAGGGGAAGTACAACGGGATCTGGGGGGTCCTTGTTCATCAGTCTATGAAAGTAAGCATGCAGGTACAGCAGGCAGTGAAGAAAGCCAATATTGTTGGCCTTCATAACAAGAGGAGTTCAGTATAGGAGCAAAGAGGTCCTTCTGCAGTTGTACAGGGCCCTGGTGAGACCACACCTGGAGTATTGTGTACAGTTTTGGTCCCCTAATTTGAGGAAGGACATTCTTGCTATTGAGGGAGCCCAGCGTAGGTTCACCAGGTTAATTCCGCCAGGATGGCGGGACTGTCATATGCTGAGAGAATGTGGAGCGGCTGGGCTTGTACACTCTGGAGTTTAGAAGGATGAGAGGATATCTTATTGAAACATATAAGATTGTTAAGGGCTAGGACACGCTAGAGGCAGGAAACATGTTCCCAATGTTGGGGGAGTCCAGAACCTGGGGCCACACACACAGTTTAAGAATAAGGGGTCGGCCATTTAGAACGGAGATGAGGAAACACTTTTCCGCCCAGAGAGTTGTGAATCTGTGGAGGCCGGTTCTCTAGATGCTTTCAAGAGAGAGCTAGATAGGGCTCTTAAAGTCAGGGGATATGGGGAGAAGGCAGGAACGGGGTACTGATTGGGGATGATCAGCCATGATCACATTGAATGGCGGTGTTGGCTGGAAGGGCCGAATGGCCTCCTCCTGCATCTATTGTCTATTGTCTCTCCCGCAGTTACGAACCCGTGCGATCGGAAGAAATGTGAGTGGCTCTGCCTCCTTAACCCGACTGGGGCCACGTGTACCTGCCCGAACGGCCGCTCCATGGTCAACGGGACGTGTGTGGAGACGTCCTCACCCACTCTCTCCCCCAACGGTGAGATTACACCCCTCCCCCGCTCTCCCCTCTACTCCTCCGCTCCTCCCCCCTCCTCTCTCTCCCCGTCTCTCCCCCTCTCCCTCTCTCCCCCTCCCTCCCCCTCCCCTCTCTCCCCCTCCCTCCCCCCCCCCCTCCTCTCTCCCCCTCCCTCCCTCCCCCCTCCCCCTCTCCCTCCCACCCCCCCCCTCCCTCCCTCCCTCTTTCCCTCCTCTCTCCCCCTCCCTCCCTCCCCCCCTCCCCTCCCTCTCTCCCCTCCCTTTCCCCCTCCCCTCTCTCTCCCCCCCCCTCCCTCCCCCCTCCCCTCTCTCCCCCCTCCTCCCCCCCCCCCCCCCCTCTCTCTCCCCCTCCCCTCCCCCCCTCCTCTCTCTCTCCTCCTCCCTCCCTCCCCCTCCCCTCCTCCCTCCCCCCTCCCTCCCTCCCCCCCTCCTCTCTCTCCCCCCCTCCTCTCTCCCCCTCCCTCCCTCCCTCCCCCCCCCCCCCCCTCCTCCTCTCCCCCCTCCCCTCTCCCTCCCCCTCCCTCCCCTCCCCCCTCCTCTCTCCCCCCTCCTCTCTCCCCCCCTCCCTCCCTCCCTCCTCTCTCCCCCCCCTCCTCTCTCCCTCTCCCTCTCTCCCCTCTCCCTCCCTCCCCCTCTCCCTCCCTCTCTCCCCCCCTCCCTCCCTCCCCTCCCTCCCCTCCCCCCCCTCCCTCCCCCCCCTCCTCTCTCTCTCTCCCCTTCCTACTCTCTCTCTCCCCTCCCCCTCCCCCCCCCCCCCTCCCCTCTCCCCCCTCCCCTCCCTCCCCCCCCTCTCTCTCCCCCCTCCCTCCCCCCCCCTCCCTCCCCCCCCCCCTCTCTCTCCCCCTCTCTCCCCCCCCCTCCCTCCCTCCCCCCCTCCCCCCTCCCCACCCTTCTCTCTCTCCCCCCTCCCTCCCTCCCCCCGCTCCTCTCTCTCCCCCTCCTCCCTCTCTCCCCCCTCCTCTCACCCTTCCCCCCTCCCCTCTCCTCACTCTCACTCTCTCTCCCCCTTCTCTCTCTGTCTCTCTCTCTGTCTACCTGGCCCACACACACACACACACTGACACTCTCTCCCTGTGTGTGCCCGCTACAGCCCCGACTGCCAGCTCGTGTTCACTGCGCTGTGTGAACGGCGGGACGTGCTTTGTGAACGAGCGCTCGCAGCCCAAGTGTAAATGCCAGCCGCGTTACAGCGGGGACCAGTGCGAGGTGGATCAGTGTCGCCAGTACTGTCTCAACGGGGGCACCTGCACCGCCTCACCCTCAGGTAATCCACAGACCACAGGAGCAGGCCATTCGGCCCTTCCAGCCAGTACTGCCATCCACTTATAACAAGAGGAGTTGAGTCTAGGAGCAAAGATGTCCTTCTGCAGTTGTACAGGGCCCTGGTGAGACCACACCTGGAGTATTGTGCACAGTTTTGGTCTCCTAATTTGAGGAAGGACATTCTTGCTATTGAGGGAGCCCAGCGTAGGTTCACCAGGTTAATTCCCGGGATGGCGGGACTGTCATATGCTGAGAGAATGGAGCGGCTGGGCTTGTGTACTGTGGAGTTTAGAAGGATGAGAGGGTCTCATTGAAACATATAAGATTATTAAGGGTTTGGACACGCTAGAGGCAGGAAACATGTTCCCGATGTTGGGGGAGTCCAGAACCAGGGGCCACACACACAGTTTAAGAATAAGGGGGTCGGCCATTTAGAACTGAGAGGGGAGGAGAGGATATGAGAGGAGGGGAGGGGAGGGGATGAGAGGGGAGGCGAGGAGAGATAATAGACGATAGGTGCAGGAGGAGGCCATTCGGCCCTTCCAGCTAGTACTACCATCCACTGTGATCATCCAATATCGATTTCAGAATGTATCTCTTTCTTTTAAAATCTTTTTATTGTTTTTTTTCAAAAGCAAAGACAAGAGAACAAATAAAGTCATGATAAGCATAACCGTGATATTAATACCTAGGGATCAGGGTGACATTAATGGCAGATATAACCTAAATATGAGGCCAGTGTCAACATACACATTGAATATCGACCTCCCCGTCTAAAGAAAAAGAAAAAGAAAAAAGAGAAAAAACACAAGACCCCCCGAAATTAAAGAAGAAGCAAAAATAGAATCTGGGCTGTACAGAGTTTCAACTATTGAAGTCCTTGTTTGTCGTCAAACCCGTTACACCGTACAGCAGTAAAAACAATTATTATAACATTTGGAGAGGGGATTCCCTGTATCTCTTGATTGCATTCACCCCCAAAGGTTTGCATTTGAGTTTTGGAGCAAAGTGGTCAACAGACAACAGGTGCAGGAGTCGGCCATTCGGCCCTTCCAGCCAGCACCGCCATTCAATGTGATCACGGCTGATCATCCCCAATCAGTACCCCGTTCCTGCCATCTCCCCCTGACTCCGCTATCTTTAAGAGCCCTATCTAGCTCTCTCTTGAAAACATCCAGAGAACCGGCCTCCATCGCCCTCTGAGGCAGAGAATTCCACAGATTCACAACTCTCTGGGTGGAAAAATGTTTCCTCGTCTCCGTTCTAAATGGCCGACCCCTTATTCTTAAACTGTGTGTGGCCCCTGGTTCTGGACTCCACCAACATCGGGAACATGTTTCCTGCCTCTAGTGTGTCCAAACCCTTAACAATCTTATATGTTTCAATGAGATGCCCTCTCATCCTTCTAAACTCCAGAGTATACAAGCCCAGCTGCTCCATTCTCTCAGCATATGACAGTCCCGCCATCCCGGGAATTAACCTGGTGAGCCTACGCTGGGCTCCCTCAATAGCAAGGGGAGGAGAGGAGAGGAGTCCCCCTCTCTACCTGTCCACGTGATGCTGTCTGACCCACTGAGTTACTCCAACATTTTGTACCTGTCTTCAATTATAAACCAGAATGTGCAGATAATTTTTATGAAGAATGATTTCATTAATTACTATTTTATTCCCTCTCTCTCTCTCTCCCCTTTCCTCCCGTCTCTCTATCACTCGCTCTATATCTCTCCTTTCCTCCCGACTCCTCTCCTTTCTCTACCCTCTTTCTCTTCACTCTATCTCTCCCCCTCTCTCCCCCCTCTCTATCTCTCCTCTCTCCTCGAGCGGGCAAGATCATCTCTGACCCCTCTCACCCTGGCCACAAACTCTTTGAATCACTTCCCTCTGGAAGGCAACTCCGGATTGTCAAAGCTGCCACAGCCAGACATAAAAACAGCTTTTATCCACGAGTAGTTGCTCTACTCAACAGCCAAAAATCTGTAGCCTCCCTTTGATCTGGTATTTTGTTGATCAATGGTGTTTTATCATGAATGTTTTTTTATTATTAATGTGGGCGGAGCATTAAGGCAAATTCCTTGTATGTGA